>NW_013550583.1:1187265-1475717 GCF_000709125.1 Exophiala aquamarina CBS 119918
GGGGGGGGGGGCCCGCGCCGGGGGAAGGGGGGGATGATATCAATAATTCAATCCAAATCAACAAACCACAGGGTCCTTTTTTTTCTTCTTGATTACTATGTACGGAGTACACAAGACCTCCCAGTTATTGCTCAATCGATTCCGAAAGAGGCAAATAATGATAGCAGCATGGCTGCTCGTATTGTGGAGAGTCGCGAGCCTCAGTATGGCGAATGGCGAATGGCGAATTCCAAATGCAACAACAGGATCCCGTGGCGATGACCAGGCTCTCAGTCTAGGAAAGGTTCAAGAAATCATTCTCACACCCCGCCCTCGTGGTGTGCAGTGCCAATTCGTACCGAAGTAGCAATTGGGGGGCGGAATTGGAATCTACCAGTACTAATACTCCCGTATAATATTTCATCAGCCATCAGGGTCAGCTTCCCAGAAAAGATCACCACTCTTCCCGGGCTACTTTCTTGTAAGGAAGGAGGAGATGGCGGAACCAGCTCTGCAACGTACCCGTATTAGGTTTTCCATGCAGGTTCGCAGACAAGACACTCCCGGTCTTGACATTGTGATACCTCCCGTACCTCGTAGCTCGAGAGGACGCTTTTGGAACTGTTTCCTCTCTCGATTCGGTATACGGTCACCGAACCATTGCCTCTCTGGCGCCCACGCCACTGATTCATTATCACATGGGGAAGTGGCACTAGTATTCGGTAGTTGGATAGTTTTGCCATGTACAACAGAACTTAACGGCAAACATCCATCTTTATTACGCTTTTCCAAAGTAGGAAAAGGGGGAAACGCTACACTTTTGAGTTCTCGCTAACTCGGGGGTGTTTTCCTGTGTTCAGGGTGGGGAGTTGTGTGCCTAATCAAATCATATACCACCCTCCCTCTATAGTAGTCTCGTACCTTTTCCTCTAGAGCTAGGTATCCCAAGAGACTTTTGCCATAGGTCCATCGTTCATAAGGATTGCCCATCCATCTGTTCGGAATACGCCCTAGTCCCCACCCTGATGGGTTGGGCCCCAGAATCAATAAGGCGACCTCTGACATCAGACCGTCTCATCAAAGGCCTCAATGCATGCACTCATATAGCACAGAGGCATCGTTTGTGGCTTTACTTGCGCATCTGTTATCCCTCCCCTTCCGAGATGAACGAGATAAGTAGCATATATACCTGGATGCAGACGCTGCGTGCAAAGTCCACATGTTATGGCGAAAAGCTTGACGCAGGCGACAGACCATGCCTTGGAAACAAAAATAATTCCGCCATCATCTAGTGCGGGGAGATTACCCATGGCATCGCTATGCTGAGCGCTCAAAAACAGAAGTAGATACAAGACCAATTGTAGCTTATGGCCCAACAGGAGCTGCAGCGCTAGTGCAAGCCTTTCGCTGAATCCAACGATACAACATGGTCATTCTCGTTGATGATAATCCGGGTCGCATCGGTTCCACCTGGGTGGAATATAAAGCTGGTGGGTCCGGCACGTGGCTTTCAAAAGCTCAATGTGGATGACATGACCAAGTCTACTGGGTCAAGATGCCCTTCAAAAATTCCTCGAGTTCGGAAACACAGCCCGCCTAAATGATTAGTCATTAACGTCGTGATTGTGGGTTTGGCAACAATGCATCGACTCGTTTGGTCACTCATCCTAGATTCTCCAATCCTGCCGGTGGAAATCTGCTATAAAGTATTAGGTGTAGCAAGACTCCATCGGTCAGACTTTTCCCATATGGATGAGGCCTGTGCGGCGCATGGGGAAATATCGGGGTGGCGCTGGAGAAGTGGGTATTGGATGGAGAGGAATGAAATCAGCTTGGTGGCATTCTAGAGCGGTGAGTGGCGGTGATTGACTGGATATGGATGCCACCCGACCCATGGGTTTGGGCTTCGCGAAGTGAAAAGTATAGGCTGGAAGGCTGGCTCCAAATACCCTCCGGGTCGTCGAGAAGAACTATCCTCTCATGGGCTCGCTAATTTCACGTCGTGCCTCCGTCATGATAGCTTGATCGAGTCCACTTTTCTCTTGCACCGGGCGACCGTTCAATTGAGAAACCCTCTTCTTGCGTTGCGCGCTCTTTCGCTGGAATACGCATCGATCTTGACACCCACGAAGATGATCTCGTAGCCCCCTCGTATTGAGTCCTGAGTATTGGGTTGCACACGTAGTCGCCACTGGCCTGTGCGAATTATCCACTCACCCAAGTCCCCCTGACTACTCTGGCGTTTTCGCTTCTTCTTTGATGGCACGGTCGAGGCGATGCGACTCGTCTGGATAGGTGGGACAGGTAGATTACCTCGTGATCCTCCCGTAGGAGGTTGCCCTGAAGGCCCACCCTGCGCCTGTCGGGTCTGAGGTCGTCGTTGCTGCGGAATCGACGAGGAAAGTTTGGAAGTGGTGTCTTCACTCATTGCGTCAGAATCGGATTCTGAGTCGCTTGCTGCCGTGTTGGGCCCCTTTGCAAAGGCTTGTCCCAAGGGGCCGTCCCAGTCAACCTCGTAGGCTTCGCCGTCCAGAGTAATATCGCTCGCGGGCTCAAACCGCACTTTGACACGATCTTCGCTGAGTGGTGTATGCCCGGGGCTAGCTGACTGAGAAGATCTGCCACCTGAAAGCATCATCAGACCCAGGGGTGCGTTCGTCGGTAGATTCATCTTGTTAGCAACCACCTGGAAGAGAGATGAAATCCTAGCTTTTGCCAGATTGTGGAAATCTGCTCTCATATCCGTCAAGTCCAGAACCGTGGACTCACTACCAACCTCCACCACCATTTCGTACGAGGTGTCATCTACGAACGGCCTGGCATAGTAGACCCAACCCCCTGGAGTAGGCTTCCCGCTTTCCCCCTGCTCATCACTGGTGAACGAGACACCTGACGGTTTGACGTCTTCGAGGCGTAGGCATATCTCTTGCTTCTGCCGCTCCAGATTGTAGCTGATCTCGTGGGCAATGATCTTCTGCTCCAGACCTCGAAGGTGGAAATAGCGACAATCTCGTAGTAGCTCAGCGCGGTGTGATTCGTTTGTAATGGACAGAGGATACCCTCGCAGAAGATGTAGGAGTTGAGCGAAGATTTCTGCAGATCGACCGGGCACATAAGGGGGAGTAATTGACGGCGGTCGCAGTAAGCCCCTACGGTCTAGACCAGGGAATACTTCTCCTGGTGTGGAGAAGAATACAGCAAAGCCCAAGGAGAAAAAGTTTGGCGAATTGCCGGGCTCTGAAAAAATGTCTTTCGGTATTTGAAAGTGTCGTTCGCCAATTTGTATGAAAATCTCGGATTCGAACAATTGGTCTATCAGTCGCGGCACTAGACATGGGACATTAGCCGCCAGCCAAGCTCTGACGAGTCTCCTGCTTACAGCTATAGAACTGCGCATCTGCAAAAAGCTTCACGAAGTGGCTTCCATCGACCGGCTTGACATAGTAACCTGTGTAGAGAATTAGCAGAGGCAAGATATATACACAACAAGGAAGGACCTTGTAAATGTCGTGCCACGTCTCTGAAAGTTGCAGGGTCACGATCAATGTAAAGAGTCCTCACGCCTCCTGATTCCTCATTTTGTCTGATCTGCTCCTCAAAGAACTGGGTGAAATAGGAGGGCGCTGCGGGAATGTCAACAAAGGGAGTCGCTTCCATTGGATTAGGGATTGTTACCATCAGACGAAATAGAAGCTCCTGAAAGCCTAAAGAGATCAGAGCCTATCTGGATGGGGAAGACCTTCTCTGGTGGTAAAATTGAAGGGGGGTGAGCAGACGAGGTTCTACCTCCTGCCCTTCTCTGGGATCCTTGTGATGAGGTTGACGGGAAATTCACGGGCGGTCTTGGAGTTGAACCTGATGACTGGCGTGTTCTTCGGTTGCCAGCGGGAGCCCCTGACCCTATATTTAGAGCTGATCTGGAGCTGGCCAGGAAATCTGAGGAGGTAGATCCTTCATCAGGCGATGTTGGTCCGATGCCTGACATTCGCTCAAAGGTAACAGAACGACTATGTGGAAGAGCAGAGTCCGATTCAACCCTAGAATCAGGACCAGAGCCAGAGCCAGATAGGCGGGATTTCCTTTCAGCGGGTTTAGCGGTAGGGGTCGTCACAATTGAACTTGCCTTCCGCTTCAGGGCAGATCGAGGAAGCGATGGCTGAACGAAAGGAGTTACCGGGAAAGAACCATTGGTAGTCCTGGCCGCCTCGGGCACGCTGGTTGTTGTTGGCGCCGGATTACTCGGAGCTGCGGTGGAGGTGACAACAAGCCTCGGAAAGGAAGGATCGTGGAATTCGTCGAAAGACTGAATATGTTCGTGGAGTAATTCACCAGTGGGCTCATATACTGGCTGAGGCGCAAAGGTTAGGAAAGGCCCAGGAGGAGCAATCCACGGCTGGGAGCCAAAGCTTGGGGTGACTAGGTAGTAGCTAGCGGCGCGGGCTGCAGCAGAAGAGGAAGCAACCTGGGTGCGTTGAGCTTCTGTATCATGTACAGCGACGGTAGGGTAGTCTAGGTCCTTAGAGAGGACGACAGGTCGCGTGTCTGGGGAAGGATTAGCGGTGTCAGCAGTATCGGCACCACGATGGGAGATAATTGAGTAGGGGCCAGAATCAATGGCGGTGCCGGAGCGATTAGTAGCTTCGACACCTGAGCCTTGACCGTCAAGTTGGGCACTGGCGATTGCGGCTTCAGTGGTACGAGGCCCATCAGGCGTGGGCGAAATGGAGATGGCTGGGGAACTCAAGTTGGTGTCAGTCGTATCCGAAAAGGTGACATTACTGTCAAAATCGAAGGGCAGATGTGGGTCCGTCATCACCCTGACTGAGGTCTCCCTTTGCAGGCTCGGAAGCATAGAAATCAGCCGGCTACTAGGCCTCTAACCGGCTCCCTGGTCTACGGGTTTCTCAACATCGAACTTTGGAGGAGGAACCCCTCGGCCAGGGCCCGTGTCACCAGACAAACAGCTACCGACACTCCGGGGCACTCCGGTTAGAGCTGGCCAGGTCCACACCTAGACTGAATGCCCACGAGGGGGACCATGGGCTAGGTTGGCTCGCTCTGTGTCGGGGTGGGCAGGGGCGGGGATTCTTTGTCACTCGAAGCTTTTGTTCTGGTGGGAGAAGGTTCGGAAAACGCGACAAGTTCGTGGAGACTTCTGGGATGAGTTTGGCGCCCGCAAGCAGCTACCTTGGGTGGGATCCCTGAGGGATTCTTTGATAGCCTTTGGCACCTTCGGTAGGCTGCTGTGGTGCCCTTCGTCGGCGATTGAGCTTGCTTGGAGCTTGAGGCAAATCCTCTTGGCTGAACCGTGCGATGAGTAAGCCCTGAGTCATGCCAAGTCAGGCGGCCTCATTGGCTGCGGTGGTCTGACAAGTTTCCTCAGATGAGTCTTGTGACGCATGCCGATTACCAAGAGGCCGCGCCATTGAAGTCTTTGTCGGAGATGGGAGTTGTGGACGGAGGATTCAGGGACTTGATGGATGAGACTTACGATTATTATGGATGATGAATTTCGTAGTCAGAGGTTTAGTACGGACGACAAGTACCGCCTACCCCGAAATCTGAGGGGTTGTCGGGTCGATATCCACTTGCGGGACAAGCCCTCTTAGCTCCTTCCCAGAGAAACCACAACCCTCGAGACGAAGGCACGAGTAGTGTGGAAATTATGATATAGAACAATAAACAGCCTGACGTGGCTGTGTTTGTTCAGGTCTCCAAGCACGTCAATTGACAAGGCCCTGGCTGGCCGCGTGTCCGAAGTCACACGATGGCCTCTCCCATGGATCTCTGAATGACGAACGGGAATGGCCTACGCAGGGCACTGGAGCCGTTCACTGCTTTCTCAAGCCACGAGAGCTGGGCTAGACTATTCCCCTGGCTAGGCGGGGCCCGACCAGCTAAACGAGCCTGACTGGACAAGTTATCGACTGGCACCTAAACAAGGGTCAGCCAAAGCGTCAGCCAAAGGGGCGGAATAATGCGCCCGCGGGTTGGAATTCCTCAAGTCTGTACCAGATATCTCGCAGAAAAGGCTCAGTCTGGAACCCCAATCGCAGAAGACCGAGACAGAACAGGTCTAGAAGAGTGGGCGGTGAGGTGGCCTTTGCCAGTGCCGGTGGTAACTTGGCGATGCAAGCCCGACTAATTCTGTGGCTAAAGATCTTCGAAGTTGCTCAACGAGGGAATGTGATTCGAGGGAGGCGACGAAACAAAGATTGATCATCCATTAGCACCATGCACCTAAAATAGCCATGGATAGCTTGGTTAGAGGCCCTCGTAGAAGTCGTACGAGGATGTGTTCTCCAATATTGTTGTCGCAGGAATATCGACCTAGATCAGAGACCGTTTGAACTATCCACATAGGAGGCTGCCATCGACACTGTCGTTTTTATACCCGCCTGTGAATCAAATCTCAGATCCCATCTTTTCAGTTTCACAAGCAGCTAAAGAGTTGACGGATGATAAAGCACGTCACTGTAGGGCCAAAGGGCCTGATACCATGCAGCCAGCATTTCAAGACGCCCCATTTCCCTGGCCCCAACCTAGATTCGCCAGCTATCACGCTTTCAATCGCTAAGAGAGACGAGACCTATGCGCCAATGTTGCGGCTGAAGGCCCGCAGGGGCTCAAAATGACATCTCCCACTGCGCGCAACAGAAAAATACAGTCAGACTTTTAGAAGTGAGGGCGATGTAGCATCAGACCACCGAAGTAAGTTGTACTTGGTTGATAACTCTGGCCAGGCTTTACACATGATGCCAGGGAGTCGGCCTTGCGCTTAAGGCCGCTTTGATACTCGCTATCATCCAAGACATTCAGCTCAGGGTCAAAGACCAAAGATGAAACACTCGAAGGAATGTCACGTCAGTCAATAGCGTCCGTCCATTCAATATCTTACAACCATCAGCAGCATCCAGTGATGGTCAAACGTTGCCTCGCGGCCTAACATTTTAGAGGGAACGCAGCGCTATGGATGCTTGTGTTCGCGTTAAACCTCCTTTCAAAGGGTAGTTTTGAATTCTCCCTCAACATCGATGATTTTCTGGACAGCACGCTTATATGCTTCTCTTTCCTGAAGGCGATTGAGGTACTCCCACACTTTTGGATAGTCTTCTTTCGTGAAACCCGTTCGACTCTGACCAGCTTGCAAGGGAAAGGATAGCATAATATCCGCGGCGGTAATAGCTTTGCCACACAAAAAGCCACCGTCATCGGGCGAAGTCTTCAATTGGCCCTCGAGAAAATCGTAGTGAGTCTTGAAATTTGGTCTTAAGAAGCTCGAGTCAATCTTTCCCGCCACGCCGTTGGTGATTGGCTTGATGAAGAAGGGTACGGGCGAACTTCTGATTCCTGTATTTTGTAAGTCTGGCATATTCCCACGGTTGAGTCAGCCTACTCTGGACGATGATGCTGATCAGCATAAAGGGCATTAAGCTGCCCTCTGCGTAGTGCATAAGCATCCTAAATCGTAACCATGACTCCGTTTCTCCCCCGATTTGGCCGCCCTTACCATCTCGATACCGCTGAGGGACAAGCCATTTCCCAAAGTAGTCACATAAATACTCGGTAATCGCGGCAGATTCTGCAAGCACGATAGGCGTAGTGGAGCCAGGGGGCTCGATGGTAAGCATGGGAGACTTACCAAGGGGGTGTACTTTCTTTAGCTCCGGAGGCGCGAGGCCTGCCTTGGTCCGCTTGTAAGTTTTCAATTCATACTTGATACCGAGTTCCTCTAGCAACCACATAATACGGTGGGAACGCGAGACCTCGAGCCTGGCTGATGTCAGATTCTCGGGCCTCCCGCCGGCGATAGTTAGCGAGAGAAAGTTCAGCTTACCAGTGGAGTACGATTTTTGGTCCCCCCTCTGAGTTGGTGGTGGGGGAAGACATCTTTCCCGAGTCAGCGATTCCTGGGCTCGTATCTGGTCAAGTACAGAAGTACTCGTACGAGGTAGACTCTAGGGCGAATATCTTCTGCTGGCGTGCAATTGGTCGTGCGTTCAAGTTTAGCGAGGCTCGGCGACGAAGTCGTTTTCGCGTTGCTGGTTTGGCTGAACAGGGTAGGAGAATGACTCGGTGTAAGCTGAACGTTCAACGTTCATGAAACCACCAATTGATTTGTGTCTGATCAAAATTGATCAAAGTTATGAAGAATACAGTCTTATAGATATGTTGGAGCCAAAGGCAAAATCGTGAGAAATGGTGGGGCAAGATTTCCAATTTCGTATGCTTAAACTGTCAAGTTTAAGGCAATAGACTTGATGAGGTATGCAAACGTAACTAGCATAGCAATCTCTTAATCAGCTGTAAACACTGAGCCTCGTTGAATATTGCTCATTTGGCCCGACGAGAAACCCACAGGAGCTGCAACCAATATGCGAGGGAGGTTTTGGAATGACGATGGTCGACGTCACTTGATGTGGCGTGTGGAAACTAGGTATCACGTGACTCTTAGCACTTGCTGTCTCGCCTGGCTTGACACCAGCCACAGCGCACAGCCACAGGAGTCCCTTGGGCCTGCGGACACAACTCGACCTCAATGATTGAAAAGGAAGCTTTCAGTCCACCATCAGAGCAGAATCGAAGGCTCAACAGGCACTGCAACATGGCTGGACCTTCACGTATGCGCTACTCCTCCCGTTGCGAACACCTTAGAAGGACCTGCTACTGACTTTGACATTCCGAATAGCTCTCCGTCTTGATCCCGCCCTCGAGAAATACGGACGTACGTTTCCTGCCACACGACCGAGCATCCGTGCTCTCCTCAACCGATGTATCTCGGAAACTTGGAAGGCTCAAGTAGCTGACGCAGGTAAACAGAGTTGAACAAGGAGCGATGGAAGTACTTTCGCTGGACCCCCCGCACAGCCTGGATCTCGTTCATGTACGCAATCTTTGTCCCGACCGTGGTGGGATATACTTTCGCGAAGACAGATGTAGGTGGTCATATAGTGCTTCCAGCAACTCTTTATTTGCCAGAACTTGACCAGCTGGCTGACCAACCGCAGGGAAAATACGATATGCGAGCCAAGTTAAAGGGGGACACCATCAGGGAGTTTTAAGCACAACCTGACCGCAGTGAATGGTGAGAGTGAGACCACGCATGAGAAACTGTATATAAGAGTATTGGGGTGGTCAACGGGAGAGATGACACCTCCATCTTTCCGAAAAAGCGTGACGTCTATGTGTCTCGCATGGAACTCCAATCGAGCCGAAGAAATCAAATACTGATTCATATATCCCCCTATTCCCGCTATACCTGCACACAGATCCTTACTGAACGACCCGTGCAATATGTTGTTTGTGTGTACTTGCTCATGATAGCCCGGGAAGCTTCTTTTGGCCAGCCTGAAACTTAGCACCAGACTGTACTCCGACCATCCTGCCCATCTCAAGCGTCTCTGGGCGCGTGAAGTTACATGCACAATCTTTCTCCAGCCATACCATTTTGCGGACCCCAAAAATGTTGATTGCTACTCCGGTGGGCGGTTGAGATGAAAAAGCACTGCTGCACAGACATCACGTGTGGGCGAAGGCGCTAGAATGTGGTTTATGAGATCCCCTGGCTGCAAACTCCACTGTAGTTTGGACAAGTATAACTGCAGCTAGGTCACGGAATTCCGCACAGTGATTTAGAGTTATACTCGATTACATGTTTGTCCAGGCCATCCTTGTGATTCAAGCAAGGCTTTTGTTGAGAAATTCATCCGTTAAGTTCATCCGTCACTCTCTCTCTCCTACCGTCTGGGTTTGTCAGCCGCTTTAATGCAAGCCTTCTTCTCAAGATGGGGCTTTCATTCGACGGGTTTAAAGGGACATTAACCCAAGATTCTGGGCTCACCGTCGTCTATTTTCTTGGCTTGGCGGAGTTAGAGTTATTCCCGGCGGACAGTGTATGTAAATAGACCTACATCTGCTCCAAGTACCGGCCATGCTGGTTGCTGCAATTGAATGTGTATGCGAGACTGTTTTGTTCACCATCAGAAAGCATGCAACTCAACGGTACATGTCTATGCGGCGATGTCGGCTTTGTCATCCGCGGTGAACCGATGAACTCAGTTCTTTGCCATTGTATCAACTGTCAAAAATCCAGCGGTTCCTCATTTCAGGCTAATCTACTCTTCAGATCCGAGGTGAGTGTTCGCGAGCTCAATGCAGCACCCATATCTCTCAAATGTAAGGTAAGCTAAACCCCAGATTAGCAATTCGAGCTCTTGAAAGGTCACAATGGCATATCTGGATATCGCGACAGCAATACTGACGCAAAGAACACCGTACTGCGGTCATTTTGCAGGAAATGTGGCTCCAATCTGTTTTCGGTCAATCTGGACAATCCGTTACTCAAAGATGCCATCTTCGTCATGTCGGGTTGCCTTGAGGAGCGGGCAAGAGCCCAATTCCAGCCGAAGCAAGAGTTCTATTGCAAACAACGCCAGCAATGGAGTCCCGTCGACCCTCGAACGGAGAAATTCGAGGGCATGTTTTGAATTGCAAGACATGCAACAGGAGTTGGCTTGGTATCGTACCAGCACAAACATCATCGTCGGATGTTCTGCTTTTCCATGAATGATAGTTGTAAATGAGTCTGGCTCAAACCCGAAAGCCGGCAGAGGCAATCCAATGTGTGCAGTCGCACCTCAACATTCCCAAACTGACGTAATGGATTTTCTTGGGCATTAGAATAGCCAGGTATTAAAGACCACTGCTATGCCATTCATGTTGGCCGTAGAGTGACTGCCTTTCAACTTGAAAAGCACTTTAGACGAGCAATGTCTTTGGTCCTAAGAGATCTGTGGTCAGTAAAAGAAAGGGGGATGTGACACTAACTACTCTACTAACCTTGTTGATGCTGTCACTTCCCCTGGTTCAAACGTTTCCACATTCCAAGATGCTCGATTCCTTCCTCATCCCATCGCCCCAGCTTGACATCAGTCACGAACCCCAATTTTGCGTACATCTTTTCGACGGCGACTTGGGCATGAGAAAGCACAAGCCCGTTCCAACCAGATGGCAGTTGATCTTGATGTGCTGCTAACCAAGAAAATGCCTCCTCAGTAAGCACTCGACTGAGTCCTTTACCCCTAGCACTGGCCAAAGTGGCAACCCGGCCGATCTTGAAATATGGTTCCTCGTCCGGATCTGAGTAGCCGTTTGGGTGGGGACCATGCGGAAAAGGTACAATTCTGATGACGGAAACAGGCACGTCATTGCCAGACTCGTCCGGCAGATAAGCAACCCAATGCCATGATCTCTGGTCGTCTACATCTAGTTCTTCCTCCAAGGAACACTTTTGTTCGTCACAGAAGACCGTTATCCGCACTTCCATAGCATCCAGGAAGACCTGCGGCGCACCTTTCGGGCGTGGGTCGGCTGGGAATCCTCCGGGAGCCACAATCTCACCCGGAGGTGGGCTCATGAAAATCTTGACAGGTAGCTTCGCCATGGTTCCGTTGTCTTGCACCTTGAACAGACGAGAGCCCAGGTGTGGATAAGCTCAAGTCTTGAATACCAGCTTCTTGGAGAATCCAACTAGCCGATGTGCGCCCTGTGATGGCATGACTCACGCTGCAAAAGCTCTGATATTCTCGCTAGTGCAACGGCAGCCGCGGATGAGAGGTGGGTAGCCTTATCGGAGAAAATGCTAGCACAAGGCTGAGCATCATGCTCCCTGATTGGCCCTTTTCAGCCACCAGCATTCTCACCGAACACCAACCGACAGCCAGCACTTCTCCTCTTTCTCAAATATGTCGATATACTATGATGCCAGCACGGTGCTCGGCGCTGCGTCTCGAGCTGGGTCTCTGAAGTCTAGAATTTATGACAATAAGCTGGGCCTTCGATCTAAGCCAGCACATTTATACGCCTTGATCTCAGAAACTGCGAAATATGACTTTTTTCTCAAAGAAGTCATTGACGAGGCGGATTTCCTGGCGCAAGAACCTAAGGTTGGTGTCCGTTTAGCCTTGATTGTGTCGCTGCTGGCTGACGCAGCCCTTGATGGCCTTCACCATAGTTAACACCTACCCTCGGTCTGCTTCTAGTTCACGACTACTTCTTTGCCAAAGGCGGGATCGCTGCCTCCTCGAATCATCCCCTTCGCCTAGCCATCGAGAGACACAAGGCACGACTGCAGGCAGAATTCACAAAGGCTCGGCTGAGGAAGAGATGTGCCTCGGTTGAGCGGCTAAAGGCGCTCCTACTGAGCGAGAAGCCGCTCTCAGATAGATTGCAACCGCGATGGATACGGATCAATACCCTGAAGTCAAGTCTGGGGCATGAGCTAGCGACGACGTTTCAAGATTACAAGGTCGATGCTACAATCGACCAAATTGCGACTGCGCCTGCGACGGCAAAGATTCTGGCTATTGACCAGCATATTCCTGACCTGCTGGCCGTTCCACCTGAGGCAAACTTCACAAAGACGCGGGCATATACAGATGGTGCAATCATTCTGCAGGACAAGGCTTCCTGCTTTCCTGCCTACCTGCTGGCAGGCGATCAGAATGAGACTGGCGTGGTGGGAGATTATGTAGATGGATGTGCAGCTCCAGGAAACAAGACTACACATCTTGCAGCTCTCTCGTGCGGGCCCTCCAAGCGCGAGGTCAATATTTACGCGTGTGAAAAGGACGAGCGGAGATCAAAAACGCTAATCAGCATGACTCAGAAGGCGGGCGCCCAAAATGTCACTGTGCTCGAGAGACAGGACTTTCTAGCACTCGATCCTAAGGATTCCCGTTTCGCCAAGGTGACCCATCTACTCCTCGACCCAAGTTGCTCTGGGAGTGGTATTTTGGGACGAGAGGATATCCCCACTCTGTCATTGCCGATAGATCCGAAGTCTCGGAAATTGAACGGGGAGATAGATTCAAAGCGCTCGAAAAAGCGGAAGAGGGATCAGGGGACGAGCCCGCAAAGCAACGATGACGCGGCAGAAACCAGCGCGGAAGAAACGAAAGACACCACATACGACCCAGCCAGGCTGCAAAGACTCGCGACTTTGCAGTCCAAGATTGTTCAACACGCCTTTGCGTTTCCTGCTGCCCTCAAGGTAACGTATTCAACGTGCTCAGTACATGTGGAAGAAAATGAAGCCGTGGTGGCTAGGGTACTGGAGTCGCCGATAGCCATATCCCGAGGCTGGTCTGTGCTTGGGCGGCAGGAACAAGTCCCCGGTCTTCGTGACTGGGTGCATCGCGGTGTTGGAACGGCCACGGATGGCGGCTCGTTGTTATTGAGCAATGAAATTCTAGAGGCCTGCATACGGTGTGATCCAGGGGATGAGCAGGGTACGATGGGTTTCTTCCTCTGCGGGTTCGTCCGGACACCGTCCGAACCTCACCACGATAGATTGAAAACCCCTGGACTGGCTCAGGGCGATGACCGCTGGGAAGGGTTCAGTGACTGATTGAAATGCAATTGATCCGTTAAGAAGCAGCATCTTGTCGACAGATGGTTGCAGCTTCCATCCCAGGCACCTCATAGCGTTCATGTCTCTTCACCCTGGTACCAGTCTCGACTCTAGAGTCATGACTACTACCACGAGTAGATGCACCAGTCTTCCAGTCGTCAAACCGAAAGTTTAGTCAGCGGTGTCTATTTCTACCAAGGACGCATATACTCGATAATTAATATGCGTAACCACTTTCATACTCGGGCCATTGACGGGCGGCCCTGCCAAGACTGCAAGGCGAAATCGCAACCGGGCAGGTGGTCATTCGCACCTGATCCTACCGTCTCGTACTATCCTCCCTGCTTCAACACCACCCATCAAGCACAATCACACCGTGCATGAACATTGGCAACGCCTTCTTCCATGATATCGCCCGTGCTGGACCTAAACACAAACATATGACGATTGTCTAGCAGACCTGATGTAAAGGCCCAAAGGCAGGCCTGGACCATACCGCCGTCAATTGACCTGGTTGTTTCTGCATTTGTCAGCATTGGTCTCCGCAAATTCATCCGCTGAATGCTGTCCGCTCGATAGTGGTATCTCCCGAACGAGGATTTTGGATTGTTAACCCAGCACTTAGCTGATATCCTATGCTCTTTTTGGTCCATTGGTGGCCTTTCGCCTTGATGTTTCAATTCACGAGCGGCCCTAAGGCAATGGCCGATACAGCGGCTCGCCAACTTTCAGCCAAGTTGAAACCCCCTGGGTCCAAGATTGACAAACGTCAGATCACACGCAATCGGACAAGCTACAGCTGCATGACTTGTAGAAGACGCAAAGTCAAATGCGATAAAGTCCATCCTATTTGTGGCGGATGCCAGAAGGCCAATGAGGAATGTCTTTACACCTTACCAGAAAACCAAGAGTCAAATGGATTTTCTGAAGAATCAAAATCATCTACTGCCCTGGATTTGAAGAAGAGAAAGATCGGGTTTATTCAGGATGGCTCGGCAACGTCACCAGCCAATGAGAATGGAGCGGCAGGCTCAGTATCGCCAAACCATTTAAGGGCCATTGAGGATCAATTGCAGCGGCTGTCCACGTTGGTTGACTCACTACGCAGCAACAGTTCCAACGATGAGCATTCCTGGCTGCGGAACTTGCTCACGCCAATGGCTTCTGGTTCAGAGAAAGACACAGAGGATGGACAGCCTCCCCGTAATCTAAGCCTAGGGATGTTTCAATCGGCCACCCATGGATCTGTTAAAGACGCGTCAGAGCTTAGCAAGCCTCTGTCGAGCCTTAGACTAGGCCAGGCTGAGCAGCTCACTCCTGAAGATTCGTTCTGGAATCATATCACCTCAGAGATCAACCAGTTAAATGAAGCGATGCGTCGGCAACATAACACTTACGTGAACGCGACTAGCATACAGAATGATGCCTGCACTGGGAAGCTGCCAGAGATTCTTGAGCCCCGGGATCACCTGACACAAGAGAAGAACCAGTTATCCGACCAGCAAAGTTTCCAGAAGGAAGCAGGACTTGAGGTCCCCTGTTTCTACGACCCGGACAGTTCATGCCCATGTTGTCGACTGATGCCCTTCGCGAAGTCGACCCTTCTTCAGGACATTTCGGTAAAGACCTCCCCGAAGCTCGCCAGGGAGCACTTGCATAGACATGTGCCTTCAAGTTCTCAGAGTAATGTCCTTTTTCGCTGTTGGCTGTCCGGCGTGCATCCTCTCTTACCTGTTTTAATTCCAACAGAGATCCAGAAAATGCACGAGAAGTTCTGGTCGCAGAATGACCCAAATGCGACAGACAGATCAGGGTTTGCGGACCTCGGATCTGCGGCTTTGATGTATGCGATTTGGTACGCCGGCTCGCTTAGTCTGTCTCTCGAAGGATTCAACCGATGGTTCCCGGGCATGACACGAGCAAAACTCAGCGCGAGACTACACGATCAAGTCGTCCTTGCTCTACATCTCTCAGAGTTTTCGCGAAATTCCACGCTGCACACACTCGCAGCATTTATCATCATCTGCTCTCTTCCTGCATCAGAAGAAGACCCAACGCAAGCTACTCTGTACTTGCAATTAATTGTCCGGCTTTCCATGACCATGGGCCTGCACAGAGAACCCACTCTTTTCAATATGTCCGTAGCTGAAGAGGGTATGCGTCGCCGCCTGTGGTGGCATGTCATTCAGTTGGATGTTTCCCAAGTTGTGGCTACTGGTTATCCTTCATTGATTTCAGAGACATTTTGTGATACGAGGATCATCTGCGAGGATCACGATGCCTTGACCGATAAGGATACGCCCGACGTAGACTCTGAAACAGCCTCCAAACCCATGTCCTCTAATGGCGCAAGCCCACCGGCCCAAGGCTCAGTTTGGGAGTCATATCGCACCTTCTCCCACGTTGCCAGAGCCAAGTCCATCATATCCTGTGCTTTCAGAAGTGTTGTATCTACTCATTTGAGCGCCAAAGCCCTCACCAACACAGACATGGCTGAGATGAAGCGTGTCATGACATCAGCAAGTGAACAAGTAAACTATATCATCAAACAGATCCCATCGAAAGGTCTCCCTGAACTAGGCTTTACGCCCAATGGACTGAACCAGAAGCTACCACGAGTTCTCGATCGCGAAACGTCCATGGCAGATCCAATCAGCCTCAGGGAACTAGGTCATTATACCGATTTAGCAGGTGATCCGGATACCGCATCAGCTGCAGCCTATTTCTATCGCTCAAGGCGTGCGGCATACAACAAATGGGCAAGAATCAATCTGTCCATGATGAACGACAAACTCCACTGTGTTGCTTATGCACCATTTTTGAAGAATACCAAAAGCAAATTGTGGAATGTAGGTAGGCAGTGTGCATTGCACAATTGCCACAGCTTCCTAAGGAAATTCATATCGGTCGCCAGCGATCATGAGCTGGAACCTTTCTGGTGGAGTTGGCCTGCAATGTATGGCCCAATGCACGCCGCACTCATCGTTTTGGTAGACTTGTATGAGAGGCCTCGCAGTGTTGAAGCACCGAGATCGAGAGAATTAATCGATTCGGTTTTTGCGTACTCTTCTCCCGAACGGGGCATTGTTGGGGGTCCAAATGGTGTAACTGTGCATCGACCCATGCGCGAAGGAGGTGTTGAGGCGTGGGACATGTTGAGAGGGCTAAGGTCTGCCGCCTGGCAAAAGGCAGGCCTTGATCCCCAGGTGTTATGGAAAGAGGCTGACGAAATCGACATCGGCTTTGTGAAGCCGTTGACCGATGCTCAAAGGATAGCTCAAAGCATACGAGAAGACGCTTGCTATGAGAGTAACCGAGACAGCAATCAGTATCCCACAAAAAACCAATCAGATGCAGAAAATGTTTCCTACGAACAGGGTGTGCATTATGCGTTCAGGCTCTCACAGCATGAAATGCTTGGAACCGAGGGGCCTGAAGCGCAGGAATGCGGCAAAGCCGTGCGAGATCGTTTTTTCCAGGAGATTGGGAATAATGAGCGACAAAATCCTGCTCATGGGCTTGCCTGGCGAAGTGACCAGCAAAAGATGCCTTTCCCGCTTAGTGCCAACTTGGAGGCATGTTCAGGTTCAGCGGCTCATACAGGAGAGACCCCAGGCCATCTTCTGGGTCTGGGCACACATGTTCCAAGACCGGGGATGCAACGTTTATCATGCTCTGCGCGGGAGGATCCATCGGATGGATTTCTCGACGGTGCAAACAATACCGAACATAAGCTTAATGGAAATCCTCCACCAGATCCTAGGCAGTGGGCACAAGTTTCCTCGGTTCAGCATCCGGCTGAGCCGAAATCCGATAGGCTTTCTGCAGAGGTTCATAACCAGAATGGGGAAATTTGGAACAACGGCGTTTCCCACAACACGTTTGTCAATGCTCACGTGCAAGGTCAAAGTCATCAGCAAGACCAGTCCGTCACCAATGGTACCCGTCCGGAGAGCCAGTACCATCGAGAAAATCCTCCAACTGAAGCTGACCTGGGCTTTGACTGGGAGAAGTGGGACTCTGTCTTTGGTCAGTACTCTGGATTCACCGACATGATGGAGGATGTGAAATGGCATGACTATTTGGAGGAGTAAGATCTCTTTCACTGATGATGGTTGCCATTCAGTACTCTCTATATTGACATCAATTGGGCTTCTCATCTGATAAAGGATCACGGCATCAATACAAATCGCCGCTTACCGAGACTGGGAATGTTTTTCGTCACACAGTGTGCGTCTACACTTGTTGAGATCCTCTTCATCGATACTAGGGAACAATTTGATGGCTGCCGGGCATGGCGATCCATGTCATCCCCAACTGTGATAGCTGCTTCACGACGAATCTCTTTACCAGTGCTTGCGGTGATGTTTGAGGCAGTTGATCGTGAATCGCCTCTCATTCCACAGTCCATCGCGTGTATATATCTGCCTTTCCCGACACAAAATCAGACATCCACATTCTAACGAAGTCGCGAACAAGTCAAGCAACATCATTATGGTGCCAAGTGAGACCAACTGTTTATCCGACGCACCAGATACCCTCACCATGACTCAGTCTGAGGATTCCCACTTGCGGGAAGAAGAACTTTCACTCGCGATTCCGTGGCACCAGTAAGTGCTATCTGGCCTCATTGAGAGATGCGACTAATGACACAGTCAGGATATTTAATTTTGCGAATCTGGAAGATCACTGATAACGCAGGAGATCTGGTTGCCTTAACCTATCTCCATCAATTACTGTCGTGCAAACTCGGCATAGTAAGAGAATCAGTCGAGAGCACGACGATCGGGGTATTGGATTTGGAGCAACCAATGCTGTTCCTCTCCGCTGTGTTTCTCCATGGGCCTTGCAAAACTAGCCGAGTGGCTGTACACCGGGAGAGTTGAGGTGGAGCAAGACGAAGACTCCCTTCATATTTACGTGGTGACCCGCCAATTCGATTGCCCAAGGCTCAGCAATACTGCATGCAAAGGATCCAAGCTCTGGAGGGCATCCTCCACCGTCGATTTCTGTTAAAGAAAGCACACTAATTCGACCGCGATGGCTTCGGCGACCCCATGTTGGTAGACTACCCGCTCTCCAAGATTGTGTGGGATGCTGCAACCGGCGTCATTGGGCTCGAGCTCTTCGACCGGTTCCTGAGGAAATCGCGGAGATCGACAAGCTTCCCGTTACGCATTGCTGAGACGTTGGAGCTCGGTATAGCGGCCAACGCACATGGTCCGTTCGAAGACCCGGACAAGGGTGGAGACATGAATTGGCTGTGGCGCGAGCGTGATGAGATGGAGGAGTATGAGCTCGACTATGTTCAAGGCGAAAGTGACGGTGACGAACCCGAATTCTGCATCCTCGGCACTTGCGGTCATCAAATCGCTGCGGTGGATTAGCGTCTTCAAACTGCCTTGGGGATATATTGACGCTGAGTGACGTTGGAGGCTCTATGGGAGGAGAGCGGGAGTACTCTGAGATTGTATCTAACCTGACTGAAAGAGAGAGACATAGTGACGCGTCCTTGCTTGAAGTGGTTCTCATCTTCCTCAATGGACATATTGTACTTGATCGAATTATTTGCTTGGTTGCCCTCACTCATCCGGCTACACGAACTGTAAAATGAGGAGTCTAGTATGGATACACGAGACAAGTTCGAGTAAGTGCAAGATTGAAGAAATCGATAAAAAGGATCGGGGCCGTTTTAATATCACCAACCTTCTTCGCAAATAAATTGCTCGGCTCAGCAAGGACCCCGTCACTTGCCCTCCCCATTTTGCCTATGACAAGAAAATTCACACGAGGGTCTTCCTTCTCGGATTTTCTATGGACGTCGAGGGAATTTGTTTAGGTTCTGCTGCTCTCTCCTCATCTTGATTACAGGTGTAGGTCTGTGTTGGCAGCGCGCCTTTTTTCATTCACATGACAGGCAATTTCATGAATTCACTCGTTGGCCTTTGTGTCTCCCTCCCTTCCTTCTTTACTTTTCACTCAATTGCGTCTGCTTTGTATCTCTTGGACACAAACCTTACCGGCACCTCGCTTGTTAACAACACCAACGGCCCTAACCCTGCTGTGTGAGAATCCTAAACCACCCACCATGGAACCTGATCCTCTCGTCCTGGAACCCAATAGCGGAACGCGTGAGAACGTGCGTCTTGCGAACATGCGCTTTGCAGAGTGAGTTTGATCATCAAGACCACAGTTCATGCTGACCCTGAAAGCTATGTATGTTCACCAGTGATCGAACTCAGTGTCGGAGAGAATCAATGGAGCTTTAACATCCACAAGTCACTTCTGATGAAGGGTTCGGCACTTTTCAGAGACTACCTTGGACGACGAGGCAACTCAAGCAAGCGCAACATGAAAATTCTGCCTGTTGTGAAGGATGGTCGCCATTTGGAGCCCTTCGTCTGCTGGTTGTATGGCAATAATGGTAGCCCTTTGGATACGGGGGATATGCCGGCTTATCATATTGGACAACTGTGGCTGGTTGCAGAAGAGATCGAATCGACAGAATACCGCAACTGGCTGGCCGACGAACTCCAGCGTGTTCCTGCAAGTACTGAGTGGTATCTGAAATCATACCACGAATTGTGCAGTGTTGGGCAGGGCGGATCAGCTATAGGTAACTTCATGATCCACTGCATAGCTCATAGCATTATTACGAAGGATTGGCAAGAGCTCTTCGGAGACCACGTCAGCTCAACTCACGGAGGCGACTTTATGACAAATCATCAAGATCTGTTGCACCGTCTTTTCCTGGCAGTCGACACAATGAAGAAAGACTGGAAAGAAGACAAACTCAAGGATCCCAAAGACAGATACGACTGTTCGTTGCACCACCATGAAACAGAGGATTCGCAAGAAAGCTGTCCACGATATGGGAAGGGGCAGGTCGACAGTTGGAGAGGAACTGTTGTAGCCGAGGCAAACAAGGAAGACGACCGTGGAAAAAAGCGGACTCGTCTTGGTGACCTCGACCTGGACAAGAAGCGTGTCACCATTTAAATATCGGGGCTCGCAACAAGGCCATCTGCAGCCATGGGTGATGAGATTGGGGACATGGATATCAGGAGTTGCCGCCATCTTATCTGTCAGAAATTGGGTAGAGCCACGGAGCCGAGCTCAGGATTGTCAGAGTCATCATAGCTAGGACGACCATCCTTGGTGTCCGCTCTTGATCTCAACAAGAAATGCAGCCTCGCAGTTGCAAAGAAGGACGATGTTTTTGATGGCGATGACTTGGTCTTGTGCTAGTGGTCTGTATGGCCGGAGGTATCACGGGAAAGCACATGGTAATGAAACGACACCCCCTGAAGTCAACTTCATCTCTCGTCTGCAAACATCCTTTGCTTTCGATCTTCTTCACATTGTTTCTTCTACCTAGACACTTCTTGCACCACGAGGATCATTGCGGCATAGATCGCATACGCTGTCTAGTGCCGAGGCTGTTTCCTCCCATCCAAGATCGGCTGTAGACCCTCCCAGGCATGTGCTGGCGAGATTCCATCCATCTCTGCCCAAAAATACATGACAGCCCGCTGAATCAGGCGACTAGTTTATTACAACGCAACTCCGTCCTGTCCTTGGATCTCGATGAGATTGCCATCTGGATCGGCGACGTAGGTCAATGGGGTGCTTGCTGTCGTCAGTGCCGCCAAAATCGAGTCGATCTCCTTTTGGTCCAGCTCCGCAAGATCACCAAGCAGTGTTGCATATGACACTGCTCTGGTCATGGTCGGCGGCTCACCAAAGCCTTTGAGAATGTTGGCGCTAATTTTCTCTAGACGCTTCTGCGTCTTTTACACATTCGGCACGATCAGCCGGATATGCGAAAATGTGTTTGGAATCTGCGAAGATGTGGGCAGATTCCAGCCAGGCACTCTCAATGAGACGAGTTCAAGGTAGCCCTCGACGTTGGTTTTCTCGCGATTCAACTCATCAACAGTTTGGTATCCGGTTTCATTTTCCCCACCGTGGCTGTGACCCATGTAGGATATGCTGAAGTGCTCTGTCACTTGGAAAGTGAAGATGTGTCGCATGCCGAATGCTTTGGAGTATAACTCGAGGCTCTTCGTGGTATTCTTGACATTGATGCAAAGATTGCTGATGAAGTACCTCGTTGTTACTGGTTCTGAGGGGCCGTCGCTGCCCACAATGCTTTGGGGGAATGTGGCAGCATTCGTGGAACGAGCAGCAACATCTCGGACCCCATGAACACAAGCCGCAGCCTGGTGCACATATGCAGATCCAGCGAGCGCAGCAAATGTATAGATGGTCTTGAGCAACATTTGGAACGAGTTTTCCGCTAGGTTCTAACCAAGTACAATTCTTTTCCTTGTTTGTCCTGTGGAAAAGTGTGGACAATGGCATAGCAGGCATGCCGTCACAATGGCAAATTCGAACCTTGTGATCGGATGCGGTGCCTTTTACTATTGGGAAGTTGATATGATACAAACAAGGCTCTGCCCTGGGTGGTCCAAGGCTCCACTAACCGTACACTCGCTCAAACCCAGCGAAACTCGAATCCGGTCACACCACCATAGTTGTGGGCTGCCTTGGACGATTTGAGGTACGGCCATACCGCTTATTGTCCTGTTGTCACGAGTCTAACGCTCCATTGTCTAGGTCGACTGGTTGTATGATTTAAGAGATGCGAAACCTCCTATGTTGAGAAATGTCGACGAACATGAGATCTTCTACTGGTGCACCCAATCGATTAAAGGTGACCTCCAACTGCTTTCAGTGTCCAGCCCGTCCCTGCTAACTGCCATAAGATCAGGTGCCTATTCACAACATAGTCAGGAAGCCTCAAATTTGTGGAGCCTCGGGCCACTTCAGGGTGTGTATTCATTGTTGAAACCACTAAGAACAGCTTAGCAGGCATTAAATACACCTACTCTAATTTGCGATTTCCTGTACTCATACCTATTATATCTCGAGCATTGTCGCCCAGGAGCACTTCCTTCATCGGCTGGCACTGGGCGACCGGGTCCATTCGTGGATGTGGATTCGTCCTTGACTATGTCTGATCGACAGTCTTTCAAATCTCCACCCGATGGGTCTTGAAGCAGTTGGCGTGAACTTTCTCAACGGAACAACAGCTAGAAAAGTACGGAGTACTCAGTATGGGAACATATGCAAGTCCGTCTTTGCATGCAAAAACCCCAGTCATGTTAAAGCCGCAATCAGCGGCTTCGAAGTCCAGCTTCTCCTGGACCCCACTTCTGCTGGGCTCCTTGCAGATGTCAATTGCGCTGAAGCTGATTTTCTGCACGAATGCGCCAAAGGCCAAAAGGGATCTTCTACTTAGTAGTACCAAAAGCCTTCAAATTTGTGGAGGAGAAGTTGCGATTCTGAGACACAGAGCGGCGATTTTACCCCTGTCGTCACTTCCATGCTAGACCTCGTTAAGAGGTCGGCCCTTTCCTGGCCAAGGGATAGATCGCTGGCTGGTTTACGCAAACCGCTTGGGGACACTCCTCCATCGTAGGGAAATCGTTCCCGTGACAGGGCGGAGCTCTCTATCTTGTTGTCTGGCTCTAGGACTTGTTTTGCACCTCGACCAGCATAGGGGGCGACTGGGTCTTTTGCGTGGAATGGAGATAGATGGTCTAGCTATGGCGAAGCCTTCTTTTGTTCATGAAAGGCTGAAGGGTATTGCGAAGGAGGCTCCAGCGCGCAGCAACACAAGTTAGCCAGATAGGTGGTGCTTTTGGAAAGTGCCTGTGTATCCAGTGATTCCTTCGTCAAAGTTCAAACAGTACCTCGTGCCCCCGTATGTATACAGTTGCCATCTGGAGAAGCCTCTGCTGACGAATCCAGATTTTGGGCGTTTGTACAAGATATGAATGTTGAAAAATGCGGTGGAAAGACTTTGCAACTAGTAGGTAGGATGCACCTTGTACTCCCGCTCAGAGAAATACCATATATCTGCAGCTCTGAGAGCGGCTGGCGAATCACGCCTTTCCCTAACTGGTCTGCGGTGAACTGATTTCTCATTGGATCCTTGGGGGACGCAACCCGCACACCCAGAGCCGGCACGGCTGGTGCATTAGATCGGATCAGTAATCAAGACTTCGCCAAAACAACTTCTCGTGCTTAAGCTGTTTGCCAAACCCTATTGTCTCAGCACCCACGGCCTGAACCATTTTGCCCTCCCACGATTTACTCAGTTGCCAGCAGCGTGACGTCGAAACCTCGGCCGGGCGCTCCGTATGATAGATATGCTTTGAGTTTGAACATCCTGCTTAGTCAAGTTAATTCTCAGTCAAGGCGCCACTAGCTTCAGCCCTGAGGCCCTCAACGGACGAGCGATCCCCTGGCT
Organism: Exophiala aquamarina CBS 119918; assembly: GCF_000709125.1. Classification (NCBI taxonomy): domain Eukaryota; kingdom Fungi; phylum Ascomycota; class Eurotiomycetes; order Chaetothyriales; family Herpotrichiellaceae; genus Exophiala; species Exophiala aquamarina. The sequence continues at coordinate 1,210,974 of NW_013550583.1, forward strand.
AACTAAGGACCCCAGTCGGGAGGAGAATGCTATAACATTGGCAAAGCCCAAGTGCACAATTGTGACTCTGTTTCACAAACTGGCATCCTTTGAGCGTGAGGTGCTTGCGAACAGCTGCTTTTACTATTAACCGTGAAACACTCCCAGCAAGTACCAGTAAATACGGTGGGAGAACGTCTGTGGGTCGAGACCTTCGGCTGAGGGATAAGAATCCCAAACACGAGATAACTAATTCATGACCAAGCACCCTCTGTGGATCTCGAATATATGGTCATTCCTCACATAGTGCCTGAGAGAAGGTGGCAGCTCTGGAATCGAGGCAGCAGACTACTAAAGAAGACAACTGAGACAGATTACCCAAACTTTAGCATCAATTTCTGGGCAGACACCAGCAATTTATAGATTGGGCAGCACTCGAAAGAACTGGTGCTTATAATATCGTCCATTGGTTTATTTGAAACAAGCAGAGAAACCTTCGGCTATGGTCTACTGCCAGATTTGACAATTCAGGATCAAGACCTACATCTGAAAGGGGAAATTTAGGCAAGGCCTCTTCTTTGTTGTGCAGCGCCCTGGAGGAAGCGAATAGTAATCATTGGCTCTGCTCGGTTGTCGACATGCCACCTAGATGGAGCCAAGGACCTCCCCCTGTAGGTGAGGCCACTGTACGAGTCGAGGAACCAATGGATCAGCCAGATGCGACGAGCGAGACTCTCAATGGTGATGATGCCCTCGGTGGCTTCCTGTTTATTGCTTCAACAGGACAAAAGCCCGGGACGCGCGACCGAAAGCAGCTGAAAACCGTGCGAACCCATGTGATGCACAACTACTTGGATCGCGCCAGCGCCAAAGACGGGCCGAGTAAACCTCATTCCAGAGAAGCTGAGCCCCAAACCGCCGTGGATCAGGCCAAGGCTGGCTCGTCGGCTGGCCAGAAGATGAGGTTCAGGTTAACACCAGGAGGTCTGGAACTGAGGCACCCTCATCGCCTGCGAAAGAGCAAGAGAAGAGATCAAGGGGCAGGAAGCCGGGAGGGACCATCATCAATCCCTCTACCTGAAGACGAGTCAGTTACTGTGCCTTCTCTACCTATCACCTGGCTTAGTAATTCCCGAAATGATCCTTTCAACACCCTGCCCGCTCCGCTCAATGAAGTGGATGAGATTCTGCTTGCACGATTTCGCACCGTCGAACGCTGGCCCTGGTGTCCTATCAACGGCCAAGGGCTTTGGCCACAGTTCGCGTATTCGGATCAACTCGTGTTTCACGCGACAATGTACAGCTTTGGCACGCATTTCAAATGCCGGATCCACGAGGGGAATACCATTCCACCACTGGATCCTGAGGCAGACATGCGAATCATACAGCACAAGCTGGCCGCGATTGCTTTAATCAATGATCGCCTCTCCGACGAACGACAAGCAGTGAGTGACGGATGCATTGCAGCAGTCGCAACGCTGACGAATATGGCCTTGGTTCTGGACTCACACGAGGAAGCCAAGAAGCATATGCAGGGGTTGCATGCCGTGATCAACATGCGCGGAGGATTACTATCCCTAGGCGATGGAGTGCGGACCCATCTGCAACGGTTGATCAGTTTCAACGATTTGATTTACTCTGAGCTTTTCGACGAAGAATTGAGATTTCCACCGCTTGTTGACGTTTGGAATGGAGCATGGTCAACGCTGGACCTGCCAGAAAGTTCCGGCCCGTTGCCTGGACTGAGTCGTGCAGAATTGGAGTATTTCAAGATATACCCGCATCCGGTGCTCGAGGTGCTGGATGATATTCGCCAGCTATGTTATTCCGAGCAGACGAAACCCTTGGAGCAGGCCAACGACACTGCAAGAATGATACGGTGTGATGTGTGCCTAAAGCTGGAGAGGCGGCTACGCCTGTTCATCCAGTCGGAATCACCACCGTCGTCCAACGCGATAGATGGGCCTTTCTGGAAGGCAACAGCTCTCGCAGCACTGATACATGTCCATCGCAGTCTGAGAGGAAATCCCCTTCGATATCGGCACTTCACAGTGCTGACAACGCAGCTCTACGATACACTACTCACCATGGACGACGGCCTCCCCGAACTAGACTTTTCCCCTTCAATCGCTGTTTGGATTCTGAGCACCGGTTGTTTCACATGTACATCGCCCGTTATACGCCCTGAGTTTTTGGAAATGCTTCGGAAAGCATGCACGAAGTTTGGAATAGTCACTTGGTCGAATTTCCATGGCACAGTGTCTCGGTTCCTATGGACGGGACAGGCAGATGAAGAGAGATATCGCGAACTGTGGGAGGAGCTTTGACGATGGGGTGGGGGGGGGGGAAGGGGTTAACGTGCTTGACGATGGCGATGGCGATGATAATGATAATGACGATGTAGCAATAGTAGCAATAAGTCAAGTCGATAGAATACATAAAGCTAGTTAGCAAGGTAAGCAATTATCTACTTAGCTATCTGGGCACTTTCAATGTCTGGCCTCTGTTCCGGTCTCCTACTCTCTAGTATCTACCCAAACCAGGCTGAGACGATTGGAACTCCGGGGGTCTTAACTCCGAAACTTTGTCCACACGGGAATGTACGGACGATGGCGGATTGATTGTATCATCATCGCCCTCGCTCGGATTTCGCGTTTGCTGGATCCGTACCCTCTTACTACCTTCTTTCAGTGTACTATTTATCTTTCTACTCGTCTGAGTTGAACAATTACCCAATCAGTCCCATTATCATCACTGATTATCCATCGAAGCATTGATAGTGGTTCCTTTCTGAAGCCTCATCCTTGTCTCCAATCCTACCCCGCCGACGTCGCTGCTATCTTATCCGACTTCCACCCCACGGCAGCTTTAAGTTAAGTGACGTCCGGCAAATCACGCCCCCATCTGGACTCTGGAATGGGCCATGGCGCAACTTTGCGATCAATCGCCAGAAATACTACACAGTATCTTTGTCCACGTCGACACCACAGACCTTGCCAGGTTATCTCGGACGTGCAAATACTTTCATCAATTCATCCAAAATGACGAGTTGATGTGGAAGCTCCAGTACCAATCCCGATTTGTAAGAATCATTCGTCCCCGCTAGATCATTTCCGGTATTGTGTCTGCTTGCTTCGGTGAGGAAGAGCTGATGGTGTCTTCCCATTGAATTAGGACGATCTAAATGATAGCGACGACTCATCATCATGGAGGGACCGATTGACACCCCTGATCGAGCTGGAGAAAATCCTCGAGTCAGATAGTGATGAGGAAAAGGTATGGATGATGGAAACTTAATCCTGCCCACATCCTCCTTGACAACACCATGATGATGCGAAGGCGCTGACCACTTGCCATCTAAAATCAGAATGAACACCTTGAACGGGTCTTGAAGCAGAGTATCCATCTCGCACTCAACTCGCCAGCGACATCATGTCGAAACCAGAATTTCCTCACAGGGCTATACCGAAACGCGATGAACACGTGCGCATACCTCTGCCGATCCAGCATGTTCGCGCTGGCCAAGCCGTCCATCTGGACAGCAGGATCCACTGAGAACCTCCGCCAGCTCTCCGCTCAGCTTCATGTTTTATGCGGCATGGATCTTGAATCAGCATGGCCCAGTCCCGATGAGATGGCATGCCCTCACATCCTGGAGGAGCAAGGTGTGAATCCGAACCTGTTTCCTCTCCGCTTCGTCCATCCATACGCCAGGTCGAGAGTCTACGACCTCCGTCGATACACGGACGGAAACATGTGGGGGCCATTCATGAACGATGGCTCGCAGCAGACCGACTGGGAGAAAGTCCAAGCCATCATGATTGTCCTCGCTTTTAACCTGCGCATCTACACGGAACGGAGTCTTCGACCTCGACCAAGGGGTCTACAAACTTCCTCGGTCTCTCCCGCGGGATCCTCTTCATCCACCACATCCCAGCCATCCACATCGTCGTCCGCTTCGACGTCATCCTCGTCAGCGGCTTCAACACCAGCCCCACGTGCCTCGTCGAGCAAACACAGTGCCCAACTGTGGGACGAACCCTTCCAAGGCATCGCAAAGGACAGCTTCGTGTCTCAATCTTTGAGCGATGTCGGTGGGCTCATCCCCGTGACGCTCGCACCAGCACTTCATCCGGAGCTAGACGCACTCGACCCTTATGGCGTGACTGGCACGTGGACGCGGATCGTCTGCTTCCTGGACTACAACGACCTGTATACCTTCAATTTCGAAACCGAGGATATCCCATTGACACAGGAGCGCGACCCTATCACGACGCGCGAGGCCTTCCGCCTGATCCGGCTGCAGTTGAGAGTCACGGCCATCGAGGAGCCGGGCGAAGACGACGGCAAGGACTTCCCTGTGGTTCATTTCCAGGGCACTAGTAAGAGTACCTTCATGGCGTGGGATCCAAACGCCAACTCGAGAATTCGAGGTATGTCCTGTTCTTTTTCTTGTTCTGCAGCCTTTTCGACAAAATATATATCCTAACCAGCATCCCATCCCATTCCCCATCGACACTACCACGACGCCCACCCCTCCACTGCTCAGCCTCTATCCCGATCCAATCCAATCCAACCCACTGACCAACCTTTTTCCCTCCTCCCAAACAGGCACAGTCCGACAAACACGTGGCGGCGCGATCCGCTGGACAACGTTTTCAATTTTCCATGGCGAAGAACGCTGGCGGTCCGAGGGCGTGCAGATCGGCGGGCTACGGTCTGGCCGGGGCGTGCTGGGCAACTGGTTCGACAAAGACTACGACATCCACGGGCCCGCGGGTCCGACGGCGTTCTGGAAAATCAGCGACGATATCGTCGAGGAGAAACCGCAGACGTTCACCGCGGCGCACTGGAATCATGATCTTGTGCATATCATTATTTCGAGCCAGTGACTTGGTGGGAGTGAGAGTGGTGGGGACGGCGGAAGAGAAGGCAATTGTGTTTTCAATGTTGCTGGACACAGCACACACGCACGCGTAGGTAGCGAGTTGAGTGACATCACTGGAGTGACAACGAGATACAAATGCGCCAGGGACTTTCCATTTCACCGAGAACAACAATGAGGACGACGACGACGACAACAACAACAACAACGAGCCCATCACCAGAGATACGACAATTGGTGGGGACCAAATACTGGGCTTCCCTTTCCCACGATGACCTCGCAAGAGAGAGCAAAGCAAGACAACAGGAACTGGCTTTGTCTCTTGTCTGTTCTTCAAAACGGGGCTCTATCCATTTGGAGGACGGATTGGGGTTGTCTGAGATTTGGGGCCGGGGCATTTTTCCACTCCGCTTCCTCTGAGAGGCGATGGGAAGAATCTTGCGATCAGGGCGGCGCCCGTTTCTTTCTGCTTCCAGCTCATTCTGTATTCAATTGGGCATCTCAAATCCGTGTATGCTTTCCCCCATGCTCGCTTTTCTCGATTGCTCGTGAAGTAACTAGTATGGGACTAGGGAGGAAATACCAATAATAATGCCACCTCCACTAACACACTCATGACACAGTTTTGCAACGCAATTTTACAGCTCATATATTCGAACGATCGGAAGCTAGGTAGTAGAACAAGGCAGAGAGCTTAATTATAAAACACTTGAAAAGCAATTTTCATCTTGATCACGTCGTGTGAAGATATTGTTTTCGACTCGTTTCCAAATGACCTAACACCATGTCTCACTCATATGCCAATAATCATAAATAGCGCATATTGCCGGCCACACGCCCCAATGACAGCTGTGCACTTGATCTCCAAAGGCTCAAAAAGCTTTTAGATCATCAATTCATTCGTTTTTGAGCCAAAGATTTGTTGTTGTTGATCCCACAAATTCCACCCCTCCAGGTATAGCCTGAGTGATAGTAAAGAAAAGCCAAGATGGTACAGTGCCCAGAACTCCTCATGAATATACCTCTTTTCTGATGGTCGTCAGTCACGGGGCGTGATACCGGTAAATTAGAAAACGCCCGCTAAGTTTGTTTTGAGAATTTGAAAACATGAATAACTGCTGCTGGTGCTGCTGGTGGAGATCTTGGATGTGTTGAATCAATCGATTTCCATCCTCCCAGCATTCGATGGTCCTGCAACAGGCCGCTTTCCACCCACACCCGGTTCCATCTCGGTTGCATATGGTGCATAGGCGCTTCCCATGGGCTTCTCATCCTCCTCGATAGGCCTTGTCTTGTAGATGTAAGGCTTGAGGCCTTTGTTATAATTGAAGGCACAAATGAGGGCATTCGTGATAGTGAGAATAATGAGAATAATTGTCAGCACCGCAAAAGACGCCAACTCTTTACGAGCAGGCCTGTAAGCATCCTCACGGGCCGAGGAGTACATTCGTACCAGCTTGAAAATGAAATAAGCCAGGCCACCGAAATAGAGGATCTAGAGTGAAGTAATGAGCGGGGGTTCACAAGCGGGTTCAGAAGGGCATGTAAACTTACAACAACTGCAATGGTACCCCACAGATTCTCTTTCCGGACAAACCACGCTGCAGCCAAAAGGATGATAATGGTGACGGGCATGGCTGCAATGGTCAGAGCAAATTCAATTTGTCGTTGTGTCACAATGACGACGAATTGGACAGTGAAGCCGAGGAAAAAGAAAAAGTCGAACTTGAGTAGGGCGATGTAGATCTGGTATTGCAGGTATCGTCGCTTCATTCTCAGATCCGCTGAAATTCGCTTATAGATGGTCCATGCAAACTCGTCATACAGCTTCCAGGCGCAGATGGCCAGGGCAATGGTGCCGACGGCGATAATGGCGGGAATTGCGATGAGGAACGGTTTCGTGTCGGACCAGATATCTTGATGAAGAACCTCATCTTCGGCCAAGGCGAAGATGGCTTCTTTGATCTGCTCCATCTGGACCGCGCCATAGATGAGCAAACCAACATTATACATAACAAGACCAATGACTTGAATGGTGTTTTTCATGCGCAGGGCATCCCAGACAAGGACTAGCTGATAAAGGAAGCCGAAGATGTAGAGTGTCAAGAAGGTGGGGATGGTTCGAGATGAACTCGAGTTTCCGGAGTTGTTTGATTGTTGGAGATGAATTTGGAAGTGTGCAAAGACGTAGCTAGATCACCGTTAGAACGAAGACGAAAGAGAACAGAGGGGAAGGCAAACCATTCAAACGCAAGCACCACACAAGCTTGGACAAGAGCGATCAAGGTGAACGCCCAGGTCCATTTGGAATTTGGTAAAAAGAACATGCTTGATCTCGAGCGGTGTTGCTCAGGAGCGGCTACAGCATAGCCTTCGCGTTGATGGTAACCTCCAGGTAGAGGTTGATATCGATCGGCCTGACCTCCGAGGAGGGAACTTCGGGCCTCGTGAGAACGAATTTTGGCGGCGGCTGGAGGTAGGGAGAGCGAGATGATGGAAATGCCTCAGGTTACCACGATCGAGTTGTGGTACGGCACAGCGACGTTGGGATCGCCGACGATGAGGAAGAGGTGAGGGGATCAATGCGGTGTGTCGATAAGAGATAGGGAGTGGATGAGGTTCTTCGAGGGAACGAGTTAAGTGGAAGGATAAAGGAGCGAGTGGTATAGTGTTTAAGGTGAAGTCTGTTCCAGCGGCTGAAACGCGAGGAGGCGCCAAGCGACGGAAAGGTTGGGGAAGAGGAGGATCAGTACGGAGCACGGAGCATTACAACGAGTTTTTCTCGTGGTCGAACGCGTGTGCGATCCGGCGTTGGGCTTGGACGTAGAATCGTAGCGAATGCGAAGGATGGCTGAGTGACTAGGAATTGAACGAAGGTGCAGTGGTGAGTGAAATGGTGGGCTGAGAGGATGAAAACAGAAGTCGATGCAGAATCCAGATGTTACAGCAGAGAGCAGTGACTGTTCCTCCCTACAAAAGGCTACCCAGTGACCACCTACAAGTACGGAGTATCCGTGGTGGATAAGGATTAGGGATGGAGACTGGAGGGTTGCTCGCCCTTGACCTCCTAGGGAGGGGCTTGGGGGCGTTAGGTGCGATCCTGGTAGAGGCCAAGACTGTCACGAGCCCTGGGAGAAAAAATGGAAACTGCGGCAAACGGCTTGGAGCAGGAGTTGTGCCAAAGTCTGACAAGGCTAAAGCCTAGCTAAGCTTCGAAGGGTGCAGCTGCGCCTACACCTCCCCCAACTCACGGGTGCCCTCAGTGCCCCAGTGCCCGTTATATCTTTCAGCCCACCACACCTCAGCACCCAGCCTCAAGCATCCCTGCGCCTCTATTTCTGGACGCGGCTATACCCCTCTCACCAATCCCGTGGCATCCTGAAGGTCGCACGGCCACCGGCAAGGCTTGGCGTTTCGAAGCTACCCCACCTGCCAGTGCGCCAGGTGCCACCTGCCTTCACAACATGAGTCCACAACTGACGCGTTCACCTCTTGCACGTACATAACAGATCAGAAAATGTAGCATCTGGTCTTGGCATCGAATTCCAAAGGATTCTTGCTGCATTATTGTTGTGTGCCGCACGCAGACTCTCAGATCAACACTTACTCCATACGGACACTGTTATCCTGTGTGGTCTCGCAAAATGGCATATCCTGAAGTCCATCCTAATTAACATGCCTCGCTTCTCGCTTAAACCTTTTATTGCCCGCGTTCTGGTCAGCCCGCCCACCACCTCGCTCGCCGAATCTACTGCAATTGTCAAGCACTTACAGGTCTTTGGTCATCCGGCCGCCTTCTCCAAAGCGAGTCATCCTGCGGCTCAGAACGATGAGCATCAACAAGAGTTCGATCTCGTCTACCTCTCCTCCGAGCAACTCCTCCACGCCTGTAGCTTAAGTCCAATCACAATTCGAGTGAATCACGACCTCCCAGACCCAAGAATTGTGGACCCTTACAACGTCCGAGGTCTACAAGATAGGAGGCGCCCGTCCCCAAAAGCATTTGTCTGCCGCGTCAGCAAGCGAGACAATGATTATACCTACACTGGCCAAAATTCACTCTCTGGAGGCTTTGCTCCGAGCAACATGAGCAGGCTCTATCAAAGCTTGCAAGAGACACAGGCTCCTGTCAGTCTAACTGATGCATTTGGTGCTTCCCCGGCTGGGGATGGGCATTTGGAAAATCGCACTAGCCCCGCTCACAAGGAGCATGAAAACTTGGCCTCCCTATACCGTGACGACACCTCCAAAGAACAAATCAAAGCTAAGAATTCAGACTCTGCCCATGATTCCCATCAGAATTGCTCCACGAACAGAACAGGATCTGATATCTCACACTTATCTCCTCGATATTAGAGAGCGTGGCATCACTTTGAATGAGACTATCATCCTCTGGGCGGCTGACGATGTACTCAGTTCTCACCACTGGGAATACTTGCAATTGCTATTTTGGTTTTGGTTACATTGCTGTCATGAGCCTATGGCAATTGAACCTTTGCCAACCCGAATTCGCTACCGTGTTTTATGCTCTGCAATTGACAGGTACCTTCTCGTGGTGCAGAGCGTCAGTAGCCTCGTAGGTGAAGCCAAACCCTGTCTCTGACAACGGTCGCCAGCACAATACAGGACAACATTGTGTGCACAACGGACCTCTTGACTTGGCAAGGCACGTTGAAGAGAGCGAACTATGTCCATATATCGTACTTGCACCCATGTCCTTATCCACAACCTTTACCCAACGACCAAAACACCTGTTGTAAATCAAGGGGGCTCTATATCAAGTATGCTTGACCGTCCCACGGATTGGCTTACTGTTGTTTGAGCAATCCATGATGTTTAGATTAGGAAAGCATTCTCTACAGACAAGCGGTTATGTTTCAATCATTCAACTTATACAGATTGTGTACAAGCCCGCCAAAAGACCATCGACCGAGATGCTATTCGCGACCTCCTGGCGGACACACTTCTCAATTGGTCGTTTGCCGTAAAGTTATCCCTGTTAACAGTCGCTTGTTTGGTTAACGGGTCGGAAAGCTGATGAAATCCGTGTCATTAAATAATGCGCGTTTTCTCTGATATCGGTCCGGCGGCTTTTAAGCATAGTGGCGAGTCGAAGATGATTTCTGGCAAGATGATCTTACTGAATAGCAAAAGGGCTGTGCACGTTTTCTCTGATACGGGCTCAGGACATCACTCTTGCTCGATCATATATACAAGCTCACGACTATTGTAAGAATTGAACGGGTGTCGTTCTTTTGGAAAGGGATCCAGGACCTTGGTATCAAGATCTCTGGAGCAGAACAGAACCACAACCGAAGGCCAGCCAAGGAAGCTATCTTCAGATCAGTCAACGTTTTCTCTGATATTGACCACTGTCTGGTTGGCGCTGTGTCCTTCTATCTCTGCGGCACAGAAGATATGCTACAACAGGCAGTGGTTTCAAAGCTTTTAAGAAGCGGGCAGATAATGCCCGTTTTCTCTGATATTGACCACGGGTTGTGTGCTCTCGTGATACATATTAGTTTATCGCGTGGCTGCTGTTTTTCAGCAGCCATTGGCATTACATTGATGACGACGCGGGCCGGATAGTGCCCGTTTCCTCTGAACCTTTCCAAACATGACCTTCAATGTTTAGACTACAGTTGCTGCACGTATGCTATCAAGAGAGGATTAGAGGAGCAGGTGGTCCTTGAGAACAATACCCTACGCGCCCTTGGTCCTGGATAGCCTCCCGCCAAAACCCACCCTCAAAGGGCTATAAAACATGAGTATTAGTGATTCAACGAGGCTATATCTGGCTTCGGGGTGGGCATACAAGTAGGCAAGGCCTTTATCGACGCTCTCGGGCCAGGATACCCACTGCATTGATCGCAACATTCTCGAAATGGTCGGGTGCTCCCAAAGGCCACGCCCACGCAACGATCTTCAACGACGCGGAAGTGCTCGAAACACGTCCCGCCACTCCAAATACTCGTCCCGTGGTCCATGGACTTGTCCTTCAAGCAGTCGTCAACTCAACAGCAGGTGAGAGCGGGTTCTCTACAATGGGCTCAAAGCCTCTTTGCCACTGTCTTCACAAATTAGAGCCGAGATAATCGAGAAGTACGGAACTGAGGCCCTGGTGCTGGGGAAAGATGGCCTCGAGAAGCTCATGAGGGAGCTCGAATGGGCACAGGGGCTGTGTCACGGGTTAAACCCGTATAAAGCTCTAGAGTGCGCCCTAGAGCGATTACTCGTGGTGCACCTTTGGCCCGTACAACTGTACAGCCGACGCCACGTGACTCCTTCCCATCGATTGTCTCCTAGGAAACTATACAAATCCACTATAGGAGAGGGTAGGGAGTACTTCCTTCATTCGTACAGTAGATAGATTTTCTCTTTTCTTTTCTCTCCTTAGCTTTAGAATCCTCGTTATACGGTAGTTAGATGAATTACTCTAATTTCCTAGCTAAACCCTCACAGGCTGAAGGGCTAAAGGGCTAATAAAGCTATTATGGTACTTCCTCAATCTAACGGTCTACGCAAAAAAATGAAACCGACCAAAATCTGCCTACGCATAGTTAGGAGACATTAGAAAGGGTCTAAGAGACCTAGAAGAAGTCAGAAAAGCATCAAGAAGAAGGAGAAACCTAAGGGGAAGGTAAAATGCCTTAGAAGACTGGAGGTCAAAAGGGGGTTAAGCTCCGGGACCACCAGCAAAATAAGCGTAACAGAATAGTTACTAAAGTTACCGAAGAGCTGAAAAAGCTTAGAAGCTCTATAGAGATTATCGAAAAGGACGGAGAAGAGGCTCTAGTACTAGGAAAGGAACTAGTTAAGTCGAAATAGCCTAAAATACTCTAGAAAGTACTAGGGCTAGAAGGCTAATAAGGTTATCGAAGTTCTTCGAGGATCGAGGCGGAACGACTCGTAACAAAGAGTACTCGCCTAGTATAAAGGGAAAGTATAAAGTAGTAATTGTAGATAGTAGGTTTTTCTACTCCGGAGGGTTTTCCTACTATAGAGCTAGATAGTTTTCCCGATTTAAGCCTACCAAGAGGCTTTAAGGTGTAGGAATAAATTAATCAATTGATCAAGGTACTTCCTTAATTATGCTTGGAACTACTCGCAATGAAGAGTACTTGTCTAGTATAGAGGAACACTGGAAGGGAAGTATGAAGATAGTAGGGTTTTCTACCCCGGCGGGTTTCCTTACTATAGAACTAGCTAGATATCCCGATATAAGCCTAATAGAGGCTTGTAGGTGTAGGAATTAAATCAATCAATGAAGTCGAGTATACTACCTTATAGGTACCATCTCCTGAATAATCTTGTCAACATAGCCCACCGCGCCGCTTAGCTGAAGAATACGCACTGTGTCGCTTGGTTACTCGGGCCGCTCGGCCGGCCCTAATGCCGGCATCCAACTCCTTCTACCGCACGTTTGTCTATTAGTGGAGACGACGATATCAAGAGATCCCCAAATTTCTGCCACGGCACCCCAATCGACGTTAATGAAATCCTCTTCTCGTTGGCACAATATCTTTCTCCATGGAAAGATGTGAAAGGACGTGATCACTGTTTGCGCCTGATGGAGGATTGCTTGGTTGACCTTGATCTAGATTGCCTGCCGCGTCGAACCCTGCTGCAACATGATCGCTCGTCAAGAGTCCGATTTGGTTTTGTTGGCTAGAGGCTAGAGTGCGCTTTTCGGGCCGCATTTGTTCCAAATGTGGCGAGCGCAGCTTCATCAGGAGACAGCGGCAGGGATTGCACGAGTCCTGACAAGATGTTGTACGCGATCGTTCCGGCCTTGGCCACGCCCTTGAGCTGATATGACATATCCAGGGTCAAATGTACCGATTCCAAGATCAATTCTTTGTATGGAATTGTTTGTCCTCTGTCGTGTATGACAACAGAAATCAAAAGAGTGGTGGTGGTGAATGCTACGCAAACAACAATGAAGCTCCTTGCGGCTGTTGAGGACATCAGTTCGAAGAGCTCGTGACCTATCTTGATGACGCGAATACATACATCGACAGCCACCGCACAAAGGTCACTCTAAAGTTCTGTAAAGCCTTGTCCAGGATGCCTGGTCAGAAACTGTTTTGGAGGGCTCAGCTTAAACAGGTTTGCCATTAGGTGGAGATGCTTCCCTGGAACGGGAGATGGGGATGCTCGGAACCCCACGAAATGTCCGGGTCAGACGATCGGCATACTCCTGGAAAAGATACTTCCCACGCTTCGATCTGCTTTAGAATGGTCGATGCTAGGATCGGGTCCTGTGTTGGTTTGTTAGAGTCACTGGATAGCTCGAGAGCGAGCTAATACTGTAACACAGCAGATGTGAACGGTGAAAGCAACCCAGGGCTTTGATCAAATTGTTCAATGTTCATGCAGGGAATCGTCACTGAACAGCTTCCCTGATCGATCAGTGGAGGCCGGGATAGCCATCTCGAGAGGTACCTTCCTGAAACGCTCAGTGCAAAAGACACAACATCTCAGATGGCAAACTCAACAATCCCATAGGTAGAGAACGCACCATACCCTCCGTCTCATCTCGAGGTCAAACTCTGAGCAATTCCCCGCAAGCGAGTCCTTATGCAGACCTACCAAAGTAAGTACAAGATTTGACTAGTGGTGTCGGATGTGGGGGTGCACCTATTTCCTGTGCTTCTCGAATTGCAGCCCCGAGAGAATGCCACGCCTTGACAAACTTGGACTCTGCCTTGTACAAAGGTTGCTGATAAGAACGGTTGTTGTACCTGCGTCAAGCCGCCTTTGCCTGGAGAGATACGTCTGGTCAACTTCGCTGCAGCATCATGACAGCGATTCGCCAGAACGTCAATACCCTCTGCAAGCGAAGACTCGATTTGAAGACATAATGCAAGTGGTGGAGACTGGACTACTACAGAACGCCTTCTGTGTGCCCGTTCAGCTTAAGAAACAGGATGTGATGATGTTCATCGACGGGCAGCAGATCGCCAAGCCAGCTCGTGCGTGACACTATGTCAGCGCCAACGAACTAGCGCGTACTAACTCACGTTACACGTGACGCGCTAACAAATATGGATACTTAAACTCTGTGAGTGACTTCATTGACTCCCATCATAAAATTGCCATTGTATCAGCCATTGCAATGCTTGGAAATCAATGAGTGATTTGAAATTACAGAAAAGGGGCTCACGGAGATCAAATGCCTCATAAGCCTCATAAATTTGTATATAAACAAGAACAGAGTCCTTAGAATTGAAAGAGACAGAGATCTCATACATGCTCGAGTGCTTGCCAAAAGCGGCGTAGTCCACCTTCGCCAACCTACTACCTTGTTTAGCCGTCTGCGTTGTGCTTAATCGACTTTCCCCAAGTGGATATGTCCCGGTCTGACTAGTAGCCCCTTTGGCAATCGGCAGCGACGACAGAATGGGTATCTCCATGGCCAAAGGGAAGAATAACAGTATAAGCAAGGATAAATCCGTGCGACGTAGTGGATAGTGTATCAGGCAAGAATCGCTAGTGTCACTAGTCTCCTTTGGTATTATTTTCACACCGATTATCACGGTTATAATAATTAAGTCAAAACAATATAGCGACATTTTGACAGAACTTCGGCGTCCGGCAGCTTTTCTAGCAATCCTACAACATTGTCGAGTTCTCTTGAATAGCTGGATAGCTGCACCTTTATAAAGCATTTACGTGCTCGGCCTCGCGGTTCTATCCTTTTCCTCACGCTCATGATGTTGATGTTGGTGTAGGATGTGAATTTGATTAACCGGGGCATCAACATTCGACGTGAATTGATCCGTGGGGTCTATTAAGAACCACGCAACTGTAACATAGTTAGCCATCGTTATGAAAGGGGGAGTATATAAAAATCGGGAGGCGCGTACTTAGAAACGCAGCGGCGCTGAAGCAAGCGCCGGTGATGTAGACATTGCGAAAAGCAAGTCCATAAGCGTCCAGCATCCCTTGCAACCCAGCTTCTATGATATCTGGGGTTACTCCCGGAACTTTGGCCAACAGCTCTTCATTTCTAGCGGCCAGTGCGCTGACAAAGGGCTCGACGCTGGCCTCCGGCAGTCCCAATGGGATAATTGCTGCCAGAATCTTGGAGACAAGGTTCTTTTGAACGGTGGAATTAAAAAGAGCATTGAAGATGGCAAGCCCTACCGATCCACCAAGAGCTCTTGTAGCGATGAGTAGGCCAGTACCGGTCGATATCAGACGAGCAGGGGTGGACAATTGAGCAGCTACAACAAGAGGATTTAGCGAAAGTGCTAGACCCATACCGATGAAGACATTGTAGCCCCACAAATTGGCAACTGGTGTTGATCGGGTCGCCGTGGCCATCAGGATAAAATATATTCCGAAGGCTATGAAGGCCAGTAGGGCTGGTGGTCGAACCTTTTTCGTCCTGGAGCAATACCACCCAGTCAACAGAGTAGTTACTATTGACGCATAGTACACAATGCTGTATATAAGACCGGATGTGAAGTGCCCTTGTCCATAAATGAGGCTGCATTGGAAACCGAAGTAGTTGGCCACAGCTATGAAAGCGAGAGATTCTGTAAAGACCCCGGCTTGGGCAATGGCAAAGTTTCGAGTTTGGTAAAGGTCGTGGTCGAAGAGCCCGTGAATGTTGTAGAAGATTGAATACCATGCTAATCCGCCGATGCTGACAACACCCACAACGAACGGTGCCAGAACGTGTACGTTGGTCCACGGATACGGGTTGTTTGAATACCCTAAGCCGATACACAGGGTCAAAAGTGAGACAATGATCAAACCCATTGCAGGCAAGTCCAGCGCGTGCAGCTTGGCCGAGAGGCTCAGCTGTTGCTCCTGTCGTGGCTTTGGTCGATAGAAGACAAGGACGAGTGATCCACCGATGAAATATACGCTCGCGAGCATATAGAAGTATGGTCGCCATCCCGAGACGTTCGTCTCGACCATTCCCCCTGCCGCGTACAGCCCAAAAATGGCACCAATTCCAGCTGACAGGATGACTGCGGTCTGGGCCCATGGGCGATACCTGCGAGGAAGCACCTCAGACGGAACGGCATGAAGAATGGATTGACAAGCAGACGAAGCGCCAGCCACCACAGAAGATCCCAATGCCATTCCGATGGAATCGGAGCGACTAAAAATGATACAACCGACCATGCTGATGTAAGCTGTGATGACGACTAACCATTTGCGACCCCAGAAGTCTGCAATCTGGGAAATTGGAGGTCCTGCAACGGTAGGGACGAGAGCGAAGATGATGACAAGCCAGGCAGTTTTATCCTGCCCGCCGATATCACTAGTGATGGTTTGGCCCAGAAAGCCCAGTCCATTAATCTGCAGCATATGGCCCATGTAGACAAAGACAACGGCCTGCAGCGGTTAGTGTCAGGGGACATTCGATCGATAACCTTGTAATTGAAGTCAGACTCACAATGACTGTAAGAACGGCACCGGCGGTTACCCTTCCTTCAGGACTGGTCACTACTTCTCCCACTGTGTCCGAGGAGGGTATATTGCGATTCGAGGATACAACTTGGGATGCTTTGAGGACTCCATTGACGTCTTTGCTAGACATCTCACAGTTTGAGACCATCTTGGGACAGAATCGAAGCACTTGTTATAGGCGATCAAGCTAGTGACAGGATTGTCATATTTCCGGTCTTTGCTGAGGACCTGGAAGGGCTTTTATTGCATTTGCCTCGAATCGCCCAAGATAGCCTCGCTTGTGCAGCAACCCCGTTTTCCCCGAGCTCTGGATTCTGGGGTCCCCGTCCGCAGAGATCTAGGCTAAAACATTGCCCTTATGCTGCGTCGATGAATTCGGAGCGTGTCATGTTGACGAGGATTACTGGAATCACGAGAATCCCTACATGGGTAGGGTAGGGCAAGAAAATCGGCAGCTGTGTCTCCGGTGTGCCGGAGATCGTTTTGATCCCGAATCTTCCGATGATTTTGTGACTGGAGCGGCATGAAAACGAGTAATCTGAGATACTGAGTCCTCCCAACTAGGATCGACACCGTATTCGAGAATAGTTAGTTTGTCCCCGGACTGGAAGAACAAGTCCGAACGCCGACGCCCTTACCTACGACCATGCACAGGCTCGATGCTTTTTTAGGCCTGAATGTACCGAGACGAGGCAATGATAATGCCAATGGACTCGTGAAGTGTCCTCGAAGAAGAAAAGTATCAGCTTGATTGAATTAGCGACCTAACATTCTTATTCAACAAAAGTTGCGTTGAGCGAATTCAATGTCCACCATGGTACCTGAACACACAAATGTCACCAAACCACATCCTAGCCCAGGCCTTTTCGCGCACGCCGTGTTGCGTACGACCATGGACCACTATGAGGAGATGAGTCAATGGTACATTGATCTACTCTCTGCGGAGATCGTGCACAAGACAGCGAATATTACTTTCCTGCGTTACGACGAGGAACATCACCGCATAGCCATTTTCGCAAGCCCAGACCATGTGCCGAAGATTGAAGGTCATCGCACTGCCGAAGTCGATCATTTGGCATTTACATACCCCACCCTCACGGAGTTGGCGCATGTGTATACGTCTCTCAAATCGAGAGAAAGACCCTGGAAACCAGTATGGACCATCAACCATGGACCCACGACCAGCATCTACTACCGCGACCCGGATGGCAATAAAGTTGAACTTCAAGTCGACAATTTCGACACCAAGGAAGAGGCTGACGCGTTTATGAAAGGCCCGCTGTTCAGCATGAACCCGATTGGGACAGAGATTGATGCCGATGAGTGGGCGGAGGAGATCTTGGCCAAAGTTCTCCCAAATGGTGAGGAGGGCTTGAGCAATGATGATATTAAAAGGATCAAAACAAGGAAGGAGATTGGCGAGCGTTATAGTCTACCTGAAGGTCTTTCATAACTACCAGAAGTCGGTTTCTGATTTTCCACCATGTCCGTGTGCTAGCAGACAGAAAATTACCTCTTTGATGTGCCCCATGGCTCAGTTTGAAGGGGATGATATGTTTTCGACAGAAATGACCAAAGTTTACTCAACGCGACCTAAATAGCTAAGTCAAGAATGTACTTGCCTTCTACGTGAAACTCCGACAATATATATGAAATTCTACAAACTCATTCAAGGGACATAAATCGTGTGGCACAAGTGATATTCCAGCCGAGGTATGCTGTTGTGTCTGTTGCTTGTCATTCTGTTTTGTTCTGATTACAGTCGAGAATGATCTTTGTTCCACGCTTTTGCGTCCATCTTAGCCCATTCACGAACAGCACTTCTCATTATCTTGCCGCTCAAAAGTCTGGGAATCTTTTCTTTGAATGCCACTCCTCCTTGAAGCCGTTTATGCTTGGCCACCTTTCGGGCCACGAACTCCTGGACTTCTCGCTCTTTTGTTCTGTCGTCTCGCTCGCCGGGAGACAGGACAACGTATGCACGTGGAAGCTCCCTTCCGTCGAGCAGAATACCAACGACAGCGGCGTCAGAGATCGACTCCATCTGCAGCAGAATGGCCTCAAGCTCGGCTGGGGCCACTTGTAACCCGTTCACCTTGATCAGCTCCTTTTTGCGGTCTACGATCCACCAAAGGTTATCCTTGACAATGACAATATCACCAGTCCTCAACCAACCACCGTCAGAATAAGTGTCCTTAGTAGCATTCTCATTCTTCCAGTAACCTAGCATCATCTGAGGGCCACGCACCCAGAGTTCGCCCGGCCCTCGTTCGATCTCCTGATTGTTTTCGTCCACGATCTTTGCTTCTGTATTTGGCAACAGATAACCAATACTGTTATGGTCGTACCGCGTATTTATCGGCAGCTTTGTCCCTACGCAGGTGGTTTCAGTCATACCCCAGCCGCGGGAAATGAAGAACCCAAATTTTTGCATGAGATTGAGTTGGAGCTCGAGCGATATTTGCGCAGCACCCACCATGACATTTTTCAGACTAGTTATATTGTATTTGGGTGTATCAGGACTCTTCGAGATCATGGCTAGTACAGGGGGCACCGTCTGTATTGTGGTGATTTGGTACCGCTCAATATTGGCTAGGAACGTCGACAAGACGAACTTGTCCATGATATAGACAGGTATCTCGAGCCGACAGGCGACATTGATTGTATATAATTGAGAGAAGGCATGATACAATGGCAAGGCAGCCAGCCATCTCTCTTTTATTCCAGATACAGTTGCGCCCCTATACATACCGTACACAACTTGCGAAGCATTGGCGATGAGGTTATGGTGCGTGGTGCAAACTCCCTTGGGCAGCCCTGTCGTCCCACTCGAGAAGTTGATGGTGGCTATCTTCTTCTTGGCTTCTCCACCATCAAGCTCATCCCAAATCCAGGAAGCAGCATTCTCCTCTGTGGCAAGGAATGAACGCCAATCTTGAACATCTTGTTGTTCTTCAGGTATGTATTCATCGGAAAAGAGGAAAATGCGTGTCGTTGAGAGTCCGACTTTTCTGGCTGCCGCCATTCCTGTTGCTAAGAGACTTGGATGCACTAATAGCACGGCACAGTTCACAATTGACATCTGGTAGGCGAGCTCGTCCGTAGTGTAAGCCGGATTAGCTCCCGTGTAATATCTCCCTGAACCTGACGCTCCCAGATATATCACCGGGACATATAGGTGATTGTGGGTAAAGACCATTACTGCCTCATCCGGTCCGATACCCAGATTGTCCAAGCCGACTGCGAACCTCTTGATCCAGAGTAGCATATCAGCACGCGACAGGCTTTTGCCTGGACATTTGGCGTCGATCCACAGAGGCTTCGAGCAAGCTGGCGTCCGTGGAAATAAGTAAGACAAGATATTGCATTCAGGTATGTAGATGTCCTCGTAAGGTGACCTGTAAATCATCTTGTTGTTGAGCAATAAGGTATGCAAATGTCAAGTCTGATTCACCACGAGAAGATGTTTGAAAACCTCATTGAATCCTATGCAAGTTCTGTGCTTGTAAATAGGTATTTTGACCACTCTCGTCTTGCGTTAGTGAATGAGATCGACGGTTCTCTCGCTGAAAACATGAGGGTATACCTGCCCTGGACGACCTCTGACTTCTTCCGCGGCCGACAACTCACCGAAGTCCGGCGTTTGCGGATGATCCGGCGAAGAAAAACATGCACTCGGCCCATAGCCGCTAAATTTGGCCAAAGTGAGGAATAGCTTCATCTATCTAACGACTTTTAGCATCGGCCCATTTGCTCTGCCTCCAAAGTACATCTCAGTGCTGTACGGAGAGCTAAGGCTCCACGACTCCGGACTCCCACGGGGTAATTGCGAGCTCGGAGCGTCGTGGGTGGCACCAAACCTGAAGCTGGCTGATTCGATTTGGAAACCCAGAATATAAGCCCCCCGTATCATGGTACTGGTGTGACAGCGCCTGACAACCATCTGCTCCTCGACTTGTAGGCGCAATAAGTAGTCTACGACAAAGGATCAAGATCACAACAGGAATCTTGCCCTTAGCCTACCTTTTCATCATGAATTCCTCGCCACGAGCCGCCACGATTCTGGTCTATGTCGTCATAGTGCTTGCGTTTATCTTATTCGTCCAGCGATTCTGTTCCAACAAGATTCCGAAGGGCGTTCGCGAGCTTCCTGGGCCAAAGGGTGTGCATATTCCCATTCTCCTCCCGCCACCCCTTCATAGCAAGTACGTGGCCTCGCTAATACAACAAAGGTTATCCTGTGATTGGTAATCTGCTTGACATACCAAAAAAGTATGCTTGGGTTGCATTCAAAGAGCTTGGTGACATATATGGGCCTATATATAAGCTCGAGATCTTTGGAATAACCTTCGTCATTATCAATGACACTGCGATCGCGGACCAGCTGCTGTCAGTCAGAGGCGTGCACTACTCTGACCGTGGAGAGTTTCCGATGATTAGCATGATGACTAACCGAGGAGATCTGGTCATCCGCCCGATCGACGATTACTGGCGAAGAGGACGAAAGTTTGCCACGTCCATGCTCAGTGTGACGGCGGTCAAGCAGTGGCAGAGTGTGCAGGCGCGAGAAGCCAGTCGCATGGTGGTGGACATGGTGCGAAACCCAAAGAACTATCAACTCTGGCTTGAAAGATTTGCAACCGCAGTTTCGGTCCGTGCTGGCTATGGCAAAGATCTCAACACAGCCGAGCTTGGTGAATATCACACCGGAAGGATATTGGACCGGATGCGCGAAATCGAGCGGGTGTCGGCGCAAGGCAAATATCTGGTCAATCTACTTCCTGTTCTCATGTATTTGCCTGATTGGCTTGCACCATTCAAGCGCGAAGCAAAGCGGCATTACGC
Organism: Exophiala aquamarina CBS 119918; assembly: GCF_000709125.1. Taxonomy (NCBI): domain Eukaryota; kingdom Fungi; phylum Ascomycota; class Eurotiomycetes; order Chaetothyriales; family Herpotrichiellaceae; genus Exophiala; species Exophiala aquamarina. The sequence continues at coordinate 1,232,113 of NW_013550583.1, forward strand.
TGCAAAGTCAGCATACTTCAGCAGTCTACTTCAGGAAGCGAAAGACAAATTTGACCTTGGAATACCAGAGGATCCGCCCTCATATGCTCGGATGTATTTCCAAAACAAGCACCATTATGATCTCAACTGGGAAGAGGCAAAGTACGTCCTTGCAACCATGTACGGCGGCGGAGCGGGCACCACCTCTTCCACTATGCAGAGCTATTGCTTGGCTATGTGTCTTTTTCCAGAGTGGCAAAGTCAGCTTCGGCAGGAGGTCGAGCAGGTTGTGGGCTGTGATAGAATTCCTAATTTCGGCGACCTTGCGCAACTTCCTTTGGTACGAGCGGTTGCGAAGGAATTACTGCGATGGAGGCCTGTCGTTCCCGCAGGTAAGCTACTCCTGTTCTTATGGCTTAGGCCTCTATCTTCAGTCTACTGGTGTGTCTAACCGGTAATCCCATACACAGGGGTACCACATGTGGTTACCAAAGATGACGTCTATGACGGTTACTACATCCCAAAGGGAGCTTGGATATTTACCAATCAGTGGGGTCTGCACCGTGAGAAGGGGCTGTATCCTGATGGAGAAGAATTTCGCCCAGATCGATGGTTAGACCCAAAATTCACAACATGTAAAGGGGTCGATGGGCAGCATCCTACCATCCGACGCTATTCGGCTTTTGGCTTTGGTCGACGGATTTGCCCTGGTTATGATCTCGCCGAGCAGGCGCTTTTTATTCAGATTGCTTCTTTAGCTTGGGCATGTCAAATTCGCAAAAAGGTCGTAAATGGTCAAGAAATCCCAGTACCATTTTACGATTACTCGAATGGGGGCAACGTCTTTCCAAACCGCTTCGAATTCGATCTGGTGCCTCTTGATCCCGAGAGAGTTAAATTCATGCAGCAGCATTGGGATACATCACAATAACGATGGTGATGATGGAACTGAGTTCGGGCACGTCGGGTCATCGTCTCGTCTTGCAAGAAACCTTCTCCCTGCTCGCAGACAAAGCTCTGATCAATGGAGCGCAAACGATGAAATCATGCCTCCCAAGCGCTATTCAACATCTCCACAGCAAATCCATAAGCAAGACTCTACCTTAGAGACGACACAAGACAGGAAAAAACTGGTCTTGAAAAAGTAACACTGACTATGCGGTCATCGCAGCAAGACTCGTTCGGCAGCTACACGAAGGCTGTCTTCGTCTAGGAAATTCCTTGGTAACCACCTATTCACGTGGCTGTCCTCGCGTTGGCGGAAAACTACGTTTCCTTCTCTCTCTTACCTCATGAATTAAAATAAGACTGTCTCCACTATTATGCCTATAAATGGGGTATCTCTACACTAGATTTGGCACTGAATCACACAAGTTTCTCGACCTCTTCTCGACATCCGACACCTCGATTTCCTGAGCCGTTTTCCCTCCAATTTGGGGACTATGATCGAAACCCTTCCCATTCCGAAAGCCTTGGATGGGCGAATTTGATGACAAATAGTTTCTTGCGGAAAAATTGTGAGGTCCTTTCCATATGCTCGTCTGGTATACTGTGATAAGAATATTTCTAATTCTCCAACAAGTGCTCTGTGTCTCAACGCGAAAGAAATAGAACTGAGAAGCTTAAAAGAAGCAAGATTTATGAGATTCGCTCCGCTTATGGCCGTAAACGATACGACCCTCAATAAGGGGCCCGGTAGTGCTAGCTATTTCGTAGTCTCTCGAAGATTGGGGTTAAAGGTGGTAACTCTGGAGTCTATAGTCTGAGTCGCTCGATCACTTATTCATCTATCCATCGAGAGGCTCTAACCACGCTCCTTGTTTGAGTAGTACATTGAATTGATCTAGGCAATTCGAACTTGGAGAAGAACTCGAGTCTCGGTCACCATAAGATCGGAAATGGTTGCACGCCTGCAGGGACTAAACCTCTTACGGCCGGTCTGACCTTTGTTCCGCTACTATGACCGTCCCCCCAGGGTCAGACACTCATCTTTTCCATCTAATTATGAGTCTGGGTTTTATGATTGAGAACGAGCGGTCTACCAGACGTTCATGGCCTCAATACTCTCAGCTTGATGAGCCGTACGCTGTGCCTTCCTCGATGCCTCTTCGAGTAAGGAGAAGTCTGGTCTCATGAGCTCAAAGTTCGTGCTATAAATTGAATATCAGTGCTTTACGACTCCGTATTCACATGAGAGGTTGACGTGTACGACTCGTGTTTTTATTGAGATAGGGGTAGCACATTAACAATGGCCTACATAGACAATCACAAATATAGTATTGAAAGGTATGGTTTCGAATATGTCGCGTTGACGATGCCCCAGGGATTGGGTAAAATTGCATCTTGGTCGAACCGCTGCTCTAAGGAGTTTGTCAATGATCCCCATACCTTCTTACAACGCCAATTATCTTCGTTAGACTGTGGTCCCCCCGCCAACCCGGGAAAATGAAGTTCAAAGAAACGTTGGCGGACATAGCAGTTTCTCGGCAGACACATGCCAAGTGTTTCGGCCGGAGTGTAGAGAAGTACCGGAATGCCGAAACTCCTTAAACCTTCGATACACGCAAGAGATTTGCTGGCACAACCAGGAGATCTTGATCGAAGAACTTCAGAGACAGTAACGAAACACCAGGGAAACCCGTTTCAACTCCGAATCTATCGCTCCAGAGGTCAAATGGACAATCTAATCCAAGATATCAACCTTCAAGCTTGATATTGTGCACGTTATCGGCTACCTCCAATAAATTGGATTAATAACCACACTCTGGGTGCTGGCTGTTGATGTCGTACTCGAGTCAACTACTCGGGAAACTTGAGTTGCACATAGGAAAGACACATGGCAAAGCTGAAGCCGACACGCATCATCGTTGTGGGCGCTGGCCCCGTGGGGTTATTGACGGCACTTATGCTCGGTCAAAGTGGCTGCGAGGTAGAGGTGTTAGACGCTGCCATGGGCATTGATCCTCGGCCACGAGGTGCGGCTTATGGTCCCCCTGCTGTCAGGTATGCCCCGAACGCCCTCAATCCACAGAATACTCTTGTCAACAAGTTCTCTGGAAAGAAAGAGAAAATTACTGTTCTGAAACTCAAGTGAACAGAGTTCTTCGACGCGCCGGTGTCCTCGATAAAGTTCGTGCAGTAGGTTTTGAGGCTAGAGATATGTGTTGGAGGGAGCTTGGGGGAAAATACGTTAGTGCCATTCTCTTTGGTTGATGTATCTTGATGGCGTGTCCAACCCTCCTTCCTGCAGCGGTTATGTTGCTCTGACAAGATCAACCAACTTTTCGCGAATCCCACAAGTAATATTCTATGTTAGATTGCTGGCTTCTCGAGGCTAGAAGATCCTGGCTTTGACGACCGGTCAATAGTCTTACCTGTCCACCTTCTGGCGAGCCTCCTGCACGAGGAGGTAAAAGCCTTAGCAAATGTCAAGCTGCACTGGGGCCATAGCTTTGTTGGTTTGATCCAGGATGAGAGTCAGGTGACGGTACAGGTTGAAACCAGCCAAGGTGGTCAACCTACCATCACATCTCTCGTCGCTGACTTCGTTATTGGTTGTGATGGGGCTCGGAGTGCGGTCAGAAAGGCACTTTTCAAGGACTCATTTCCCGGTTTCTCGTGGGATGTTCAAATCGTGGCAACCAATGTAGGTCCGCGTTTGACAATTAAACTCCCTCTCGCTCCTTCCAAAAGCTCCCATAGGCTGAACATCTCTGGGTGCTAGATACGATACGACGGTTTCAAAAAGCACGGGTGGTCCGATGTGCAATGGATCATTCACCCCGAGCATTGGTTCTTAGCATGTCGGTTGGACAACACGGACTTGTGGCGAGTTGCTTACGGCGTGCCCTTTGATATCAACGACGAGCGCCTGAGACAAGAGCTGGCCGCAAAGTTCGAGACAATCCTGCCAGGAAATCCAAAAGAAGGGCAATACGAGCTGCTCAGATGGAGTCCTTTCATCATGCATCAACGTTGCGTCGAAAGGATGCAGGTAGGTCGAGTATTGCTGGCTGGAGATGCTGCGCACCTTTGCAATCCGATGTAAGTGAGCCAACGTCAATGGAGCAGTAAGTGGCTGAATGAACCGAACAGGGGCGGCCTTGGCCTGACGGGCGGCCTGGCTGACGTCGGCAGTCTTGTGGATTGCATTCGAGGCATTCATGAGGGTAGAGCAAGCCTTAAAATTCTCGAGGTATATTGTCAGAAACGGCGAGCGATCTATCACAATTTCATCGACCCAGTGTCAACAGCCAATCTGAATCGATGTAGGCAGGAGGCATCAGGGGCTTTGAAGAATGATGAAGTCCTCAAGATGATCAAGATAGCCTCTGAGGACAAGGCAGAGACTTCAAAACTCTTGCATGTGAGCAATAATATACGGACCCCTTGCTATAAATTGCTTTACTGATCTTTCCAAGGCGCAGGATGTTCTCACCGCCGACTTGACCCAGTTCTACGATCTAGAAAATGTGACTGCTTTCGCTGTTCAATGAGTAATGTAAAGTGTACAAAACTTGAACGGTTACGTATCTTGACCAAGGTTCCCTGATCCGTCCGTAGACCATATCGAACATTCGATAAGGCCAAACGATGAATTTTGTGACACAGTTGGCCCTTTAGAACTTTGAGACAAAGAACTCCTCAGACCTTGGTATTAGTTGCGCGCTCCAATAATCTCCAAGCAGTCACTAGCCAGGCACGTATCAGGGAGAGCTTTTCATGGGTTGGTCCATTCAACCTGGATATTTGATTTGACCTAAGTCTACTTCTTTGCTCGTACATCCATTCGTTGTCAAGCCACAGCTCCATAGCCATAGCATCCGCGAATACGTTGGTGTTTATTATGATTTTGCTAGCTGCTCGCCGAGTTGAAAACCCCAGGCCTCGGCATCCTTACAACCCGTTCCCAGACCGAGTGGAGGGCTCAGATGATTATGGCCCGGCAATACAAGGTGATCGGCACGGCCACCAATATCAACCCATTCCTTTACGAATCTTAGACCCGTGTCGGCCACAAATGGAGGGTCGTACTCTGTTGTGATGAAACAGCAACGGAGGCCAGGACGTGAGAGGAACGCCGCCAACAACAGGACCACCGTCATTGCCGCATACGGCGGCAAGATTCATCAAATTCAGAGGGGAGTTTAAGATGACTCGCTGTTCGTCGCCAAAGTATCTCAACAGAGAATCTTGCATGGCCGAAATCGTAGGATCTAAGAGCATGGTGGCACTCAAAATCACCGCCGTTTTCAACCGCAGGTGAGCCCCGGCATGCATCAATCTGGACCTCGTCGCCGTAAATGCATCATCAAAAGGCCATGACATCAGATGCACGCCACCGGCGGAATTGCCGATAATGACCAGATCACGGGCGTTGTCGTCGTTGTCGTCGCTGCCACAGAGACTTGATTCGATCCACTTGATAACTAGGTCCAGGTCTTCTCCGCCACTGTCAAAGCTGGCTCCGTGCTGTAGGAGTCGATAGTCCATGACGACGGTCGTATAGCCTAGCTCTCGAGCTCCAAAATAGCCGAGCCCCCTATACACTACATCATCAGCAATTAGAGGTTCTCTCCGACCTCCGTGGGTGAAACCACCACCGTGGATGAAGATAAGGATTGGTTCTCGTTGCTCATTTTCAGCGGTCTCCATGTTTTCTGAGTCGCCGCAGTATATATCAAGCATCTGTCTCGGATGAGTCCCATAGTGGTGCTCCTCCCTTTTCACGGAATTTAGTAGTGCCACACGCTCCGGGCGCCGCAACAGGTCGCCAAAGGCCTGGTATGTTGGCCCGGCAGCAGCCAGGACGTCGCAACCAAAGGGCGGAAGTTTATCCATCGGATCGGCATACACACAGAGAAGCACAACTTCGAAAACCCCGACACTATCTTCAATGTCTCAAGGAAGATTCGCTCAGGCTACGGGGAAGCCGTCTAAGTGCGATGAAAGATCAAATGATGTAGTTTTTATACAGAGCCGCTCCCGAGAAAGCCGTGTGCCATTTGGAACACAGAGCAATCACTCTTGGTGCAGTGTGTCACTAAGGCTGACAGTCAAGATTGGAGCACTTCAAAGTCTTCGTCCTCTCCTAAACCTAAACACCCGCTTTCCCCACAATAATAATATGCAGACTTCTGTTTTGGTATGCATCGAAAGGGGCTCGGCACGTCGGCTCGAGTTTCTTGGAGTTATTGCGAGACTCCGGGGACCGAGTCCGATAGCTTACCACATTGCTTTGGCAAAATGGCGATAAATAACGCAGACTCGGACTGTCTAAGTAGCCTGTTTGACATAAGAGCATTGCTTGAGGTAAGCGGAGGAAGTCATGAAAGTACCATTACTGAGCATGAATAGGGCGTCGCTTCTCCCTCGCAATCTTATGCCCTTAGAGCACACCGGTGGGGGGCGGGACAGCCAGCAATGCATGTTATTGCTCTCGGGAAGAGATCAATTACAGCCAGCAAACCCAAATAGCCGTAGTAATAGAAAACAATGACGCTGGCGGTGTCCGCGGGGATCATATATGATGGAGGGTTGTAGATATATTGATGAGCCGGCCACCACCAACCACCTTTTAATGGAGAGCCCCTAATCTCGATACTCAAAGATGGAGTAGGGAAAATGACCACTTAGGACAGGTCAACACCCCCGAAGCTTTCCTCTAGTAGAAATGATGAATGTCAACGTAGAGTCTCCCACTCGCTACTTGAACCCTGCCCCTGTCGCGAGGAAACATCATCTCATCTCGCATCTCGACGTTTAGCTTCAGGTTCAATGTCTGAAGTTTTGGGCAATGCTCACATGGGTTATCATTGAGACTAGACGCAGTCCAATACACTTCTTCGGTACATACTCGACGGGTGGAAACATATTATTCTATACCATAGCATTGAACCAGTTCTTGAGTCGGGGTAGTTTGGATGATGTTTCTGCCAATTCGATTCTACTTCGCAGCTTTGGCGTTACTCTTGACATTAGCTGAAGAAAACTATCGCTGGAGCTGGATCAGTAACACATCCATGTTCCCTCTTGTTTTTAATCTCCAACATTATTATAACACGTGCTCCATAGATTATAGGCCCAATGTAGGTCAACCTTCGTTCTCTTGTTTTCATCTGCAGTACGCAACATGATGAGCGAAGTAATATAACTACCAGCGCAGAAACGTGCGGGCATTAGTAATTATGCATCGCTCATGCCAGAATTTTAGCCCGCCCATGGCATACCATGGCAGGAATCAGATCATAAAACACGTCATTATTCGGAGCTGGGAATACAGCTTTAACGTGACCGGAAGCCCCGAACTGGGCACCACGAAATCTCCGAAATTTTACATCAGAGATGTGTTTGACCGGAAGAGCGTTGGAAGTTCTGACTTGATACTTCCTGGGAGAACAAGGAAGGTATATTTTGTTAGCTCAATCCTGCCAGCGCAAAGGTATACTCATAGAAGATATATGACAGCATCAAACTGTGACAGCATCAAGCTCTAAAATGGAGCTCTCAACACACACGGCAGCAGTGCTGGAAGGCATTGGTCAATCTATTATCTTGAAGGCTCTTCCCATACCGTCACCTGCTCCTGGCTCAGCAACCGTCAGAGTTTTGGCGACTACTGTCTCCCCCAACAGTAGAGCCGTCTTCGCGGGCAAGTTTGGGCCTGTCACAATACGCACACCGGTTACCCCTTCGGGGCCTGCCATTGCACGCATCCATAATATTGGCGTGGATGCAACATTTCTTCAGCCTGGTCAACTCGTCTTCACCGATCTATGGACACGTTCTAGGGACGATCCAGACGAAAGTATTTTGGCAGGATATATTGGAGGAAACCAAAAGCTTGAAGCAGCGTGGGAACACGGTACATTTGCGGAATATGCCAATGTGCCACTGGAGCGAATCTGGCCCTTGAATGAGTCACGAGTTTGCAAAGCTATGAACTACAGCTCCGAGGAACTCGTCCATCTGGGGACTATTAGCATCGCCATCGCGGGCTTGATGGATATCAACGTCCTCCCGACCGATACTGTGATCGTTGCACCCGCCACAGGGACCTTTAGCGGCGCTGCTGTGCACGCAGCCTTGGCCATGGGTGCTAGTGTTATTGCATGTGGACGGAACGAGGAAGCTCTGGCGCATATTACCAACACCTTCGAAAGCTCCGGCTGTCTATCGACAGTGAAGCTGACTGGCGACGCACCCGGAGATACTGCTGCGATAAAGGCTATTACCGGCAAGAAAGGTGCAGATAAGTACATTGATTTTATCCCCCCACAAGCTGCTGGCTCCGAACACATCACTTCATGCATATCAGCTCTGCGCCCGCACGGAAAAGCAGTTTTCATGGGCGCTGTGTTCAGCAACCTTGAAATACCGTATACACTGATTATGAGGCACAACCTGACCGTACAGGGGCGGTACATGTTTGACTATCATCATGCCGAATACGCTATCAAATTATTGGAAACTGGTCGCCTCATCTTGGGTGACCGACCAAACAGTGGTTTGAAGATCCACACCTTCAAACTCCAGGATATCGAGAAAGCAATCGACGCTGCCGCCACGACATGTCGTGGTTGGGGAAATTCAGTTGTCCTAAAACCTTGAAAGGAAGGGATGGGGCAGCCCACGCCTCAATCCAAGATAGGATGTGTGTTTTGCCATCCAAATCCCATAAATGCTAGCTTTTCCCTACTCTTGCTACCATCCATAGACTTTCTATTGCATTTTCAGTTCTCAAGCATTGACTGATATCGATTTTCACTATTGAGCACACCGACACAGCCAACATTGTTAAATCTATCCACCTATAATCACATCCTTTTCTGAAGTCTGACCAATTGACTGGCTAATCGCTCAAACCTGGCCTAGTCTGCTCTTCATCAAACGCGGAGTGTTTTCTCCCACCCAGTCTCTATGAGGGTCCAACTCATTCTTCGCCCATTCCAGCAGCGCTGCTTCATAGCCAGGCATTGCATTCACGAAAAACTTGCCCACCTTGATACCCTCAATGAGTCTCTTGGCAACATTATCAGCTGCAGTGGCATTGCTCATGATATGCGCGAGCATCTGGTGAAACTCCGTGGATGCCTTCCCGGTGAATTGCCTTCCCTGATGCGTATTCGTCAGGTCAGGAAACAGTAGCGAGACAGCGATACCGAGCGGCTTCAGCGTCACCGCCAGACATTGTGCCATCGAGACATTGGCGGCCTTAGATAAGCAATACGCCGCCAGGTTCGCGGCGACCATTGGTGGAGGATTAATGCCGTTGGGGGATGCCGTGATCGCAATCTGTCCGCTGCCGCGGTCAATCATAGAGGGTAAAAAGGCGTTTGTGACACGGAGATAGCCAAATACATTCACGTCGATCTGTTGGCGCAAATCCTCGATCTCAATGTCAACGATACTTCCGGACCAAGTTATCGCGGCATTATTGTGTATCACCCATGGAACACCCACATCCCGGAGTACAGAGGCGGCGAACTCAGTGACTTGCTCATCGCTGGATACATCAACCTCGTATGCGTAAGCTTCCAAACCGGATCTTCGCAATTCCACGACGGTCGATTCTTGTGGCGCGAGGTTGATATCTGCCAACACCACGCGAGCTCCTTGATGTGCATATTCTCGGGCTAGAGCTTGTCCTATACCAGCAGCAGCGCCTGTGACAACAACGATTTTGCCTTGGAACTCCATCTCTAGGGTAACACGCCGGGGCAGCTTATGGTCTTGGGTTTGTGTATAGCCTTCTTGTAAATACCGCTGATGTTGTCATTTAAATGGTCTGGTGGACAGGGATTTTCTTGCCCCTGAAGATCCTTAGACTCCACAGTATTTATTCTCTACAACATCGTTTGCAAGAATCGTCTGCAGATCTTCTTGGCGAGGGAGTCGGCCACTTGGCCTGCAGATAAATGAATAATTGCCTAGGAACTTTCATAACACATGGCCTGGCCGAATGCCGCGGCGAGCTCAACTATAGTTCGGAGCTCGGAGTAATCACAAATGGCCGGCAGCCTACGATGCACTTATGCTCGAACCTACGGGCGCAGGCGCAGGCGCACGCACAGGTACAAATTCAGTAGACCTCTTGAATTTTATGGTTATCATTCGAAATCCACACGATTCACTATATTCCACTATGTTCGACATTAACCTTTAAGATGTCGCCATTATCAAACCTTCGAGTGGCTTCCTGGCCGTTGCGATGCCATTGGGAGTGCCAGTCATAATGGTAACCAACTTTCTTCATTGTGCGGCACTGACTCAAGTGCTGATGTCGAAGAACATATGACCAGTGAGCGTTGATTGATGATCTGCTCCATACACCAAAATCTTCGCTGTCAGCTGTGAGAGTCTCGAATTTCCATCTGCGAAACAATCATTGGCCCTATCAATGCGAGTCGCCGAATCCTATCCTGCTCTGATGACCGCCAGAACGGTCTCATGTCTGCCAATAAGGAGAAGAGCTATCATTCCCAGCGGTGAAGTCCAATCCTCAGTCGGCTATATCATCAGAGGGCTGAGACTTTTGTAAACCTTGCCAGTGACCACATGCACCTCTGCCTAAAATTTATATGTAGACACATGCATCCCGATCAGTGGATGGTAGGTATACCAAGCATGAAGATGCATAGTCATTTAGTAAAACCCAGACTGACAGTGGCACGGTCGAACATCAGCACAATTGCATCGGCTTGCCGGACCTGCGAACTGGTGGAACCTCAGTACGGTCTTCAACGACTGAGCTGGATGTATTTGACGCCGGTGATGCATGACGCCACCGAATAGTCCAAACTATATCTTGTGGGTTTGTCCGGGTACTCTGAAAAGTATTCGCTTGGTCACCGGCATTGTCGGTACTGTTATACCTTTGATTGGTCATGAGAATTCTCCTGAGCTAGTTATGATGAAGGAAGATGACATGTTATATTGACAGGCAAAAGTAACCGCCAAAATTTGGAGACTGACTAGGCGCGTGAGACGCGTGAGTGTCCAGCTCCAGAACATGTAGTGGAAGCTATGTGGTTTCCTCTTCACTCGAATTTGTGGTGCTTATGTCCGAGAGCCAGCGATAGTAGGCTGGTAGAGTAGTTGGCTAAGTATTTCAAGCTTGAGGTTTCCGTTCTTTGATATGCATAATATCCGTATTAAGCTGTTTAATGCGGTTTCTGGCATCAGCCAGCAAAGCTGTTCACCTCAATTTCCTCGGAGCTTGTGACAGGTACGAGAGAGCTCCACAACTCCATATCAATGTCGAAAGTGAGATCTCCAAGCTAGATAAAATGAATTAGCCTTTTCAAGAAGAACAGCATACCTATTATACGCTGAACTTGGTTGGAACACCAATTGCGGTGCACGGTAGGTGGCTTACCTCTCGGAAGTATTGTTGATCGTACGAAGATAGATCAACATCCATCAGAGACTCCCCACCATCGACAGGTACTCCACCCACATCAGCTGACTCGGGATCTGGGACACCATGATGCGACAGATGCAGCTTTGCTCGATCGACCGCAGTATAGGCAAAGTGGGTGAACTCCCGAATGAACGTGCAGGATATCGAGCCATCACTCTCGAATTCTACCCGGGAGCCGTACCCTGCCGCTATCTCCATCAATTTAAGATCAGACTGGACTGTCTCTGAGGTTGGATCTCTCAGGATATATGTGAATAAGTTTATAAGTGCTTGGTGAGGTATGTACAAGGCAAGACTGGTGCAGACGTTTAGTGCTACAGTGAGAACTCAGTGGAGTGGTACTTGGTACTTACAATACCGGACAATTCGCGTCAAGGCGGACCAGTCTGGTCGCCAAGATCGCCGCCCGTGCAGTCTTGGCCACAAGGGCGCACGAACGATCCACCTGGGACCGAAAAGATTCCAGCTGCTTGATCATCGTGCAGTCGAACCAAGGCAACATGAGAGGGCCGTGAATCTCAAACAATAGCCCATAGTACAAAAAGTGGAGCATAAGGAGTTGAAACGTTGGCATGGTCGCTAAGACGCGCTGCTCGTCCAACGGCTCGTCCAGGGTAATAAGATGCTCGATGGATTGCTTGAATGTGACGAGCTCCTGGTCGAGCTCAGTCACTGCCTTGAGCAATTCTGCTGTGGACTGCTGCAGTGCCCTGGCAGTGGACAACCGCTTATACGCATGGGAAAGGATCTGGTGGAGTTTCACGCATATCGTTGTGAATGGGATATTGATATTTTCACCAGGCGATAAAGTGTTGGGCACCTGACAACTGATGTCATCATCATCGATTGCCTGTTTAGCATTAGCCTTTAGCTTCGACGTATACCAGATTTCAGGTATCTACCGGCGGCCGTCCTGAACGATGGGAAATCTGTCGATCCAGAGCATATATGTTCCAGAAGAGGCGGTTCCGCTGGCGAGTGTCTTGTTCCGATATGTTCCACGATGTGGCAGGTTGTCGATGCAATCCTTTCGAAATGGCTAGACGCATAGCGTTCGATGCCAAAATGTATTCCAAGTGAGGACTCCCGATTGCTTCAGTATAGTAGGCCTGTCCATGTTGTCAGTACTCGCTGGCTAGTGGTCCATCGTGGTGGCGGATGAATTCATGCACGATTACCATTAAAGTCAGCGCTCGAACACTGATGATCGAAGAGCGGCATTGCAGAATGTCCGACTGCACAGACAGAGCATTTTCAAAGAAGGCCATCGATGCTTCAACAGTCTTTGAGTATGATAGCGTTTTGGCCAATGTGATTCGACACCCGAAGGCGAGCACGGTGTTGTAAGTAGCGTACCACGAAGGGTCTTGATGTCCACTGTTGGTCCCGTGGAGTTGTGCGGTCAACATGCTGTCGAACCACCCTCGGTCGATGAGACCTGTCTCAGCCTCGAAAGCTCTGTCAAAGAATGCTATCGAGTACAGCTATCAGCAAGCTGTCACTCTGTGGACCCTTTTGCCCTGAACATACCATTCGAGTAGTCACGAGCCACATTGTGTGGCGGGTCTGGAGCTCGAGGCTTAAATTGAAGTAGTGGTCCTGGCTCAACCTTCATCCGCCGTGTGACTTCTCTTGCAAATCGTGAGATCGAATCCTTGACTCCTGGAGCCTTGACTCTGCTTTCCACCCATCGAATCCCCGGTGGTGAGCATATCGATAGCACACACCGTGGACCTTCGCCGTTGTGTTAACAGTCTGTCGCAGTACGTGCCGTGGACTTACCTACCGTTGTACTCCCAACTCGTCTGTGAGTATGACTACTTTAGTTTCAAGTACGGGAAGATTGGAAAGCACTTACTATTTCATGAGAGTGCAGACTTGAATCTTCTGGTGTTCCCACGTTGTCTGCGTCAGGTTGAAGCGCTGTCAAGTTCGCACGAGGGTGTAGCCTATGAACACGATCAAGACCGGCTACCTGACCCACCTGAAGACCATTAGTCACATTCGCCTCTGACATAGCAGACCGATCCTCCAGTAGTGATACTTTCAAGCTGGGAGCTTGAGGTTGATGCGCGTGTTCGTCTGACTGAGAATATTTGGGTAGCGGAGTCGATTTATTGAAGGTCTGTCTGCGACCTGGGTCCGAACCAGTCAGAACCAAAGATGGTGACCAACATGATAGGGGGGTCATCATTTGCTGAGATTCTCGAACTCGCGTTGGCGAGCCACAGTCGATAAGCGACCCCGAACCTGTAGCCTGGATGGAACCTTGTCCAGGAGAGAGAGCATCTTCCCCAGAAGCAGACGCTGCAGCGACCCCATCAAGGCGGCTGTCGGCTGTCGCAGACCCGGTTTTGATCATCGATTCGAGTCTCTGAATACGCTGAGAAATCGTCTCGCGCCCAGACGGTGCCCTGTACCTCGCACGCTTTTTGGAACTAAAGACACACTCCTCTGAGTGGTCGATACATTGCTTACAGGGATGTCCACCTTCACCTGTCTGGTGTTAGGCGAATTATAACGGCAAACATCCAAACTTATCCTTACATCTCACCTTCTTGAACCTGCAAAACTGGCAAGCTTGGGAGTACTTGGGTTTGGGGTGAGGTATGGTTGTCAGAGGACTTGTCAATGCCATATCAGGAACTGCTCGGGCCAAGTTCTATAGGACAAGGTTCTGTTGAGTGAAGAGCAAACCCTCGTGGTTGCGATACCGTCCTAGAATAGGGACAGGAAGTTCGAGATAGACAGGCGCAATGCTTCGAAGCGCTATCCCGAACTGAAACAAGCCCAGGTATCTTGTTAATTCAACGGTTATGCTGAAGGTGAACAAGATGTGTCTCTGGTGGTGTACCTCAAGAGATGAGACAACCACGTCCACATAGCAGGGATTACTGGAGAGAATGGATGGAAATTCAGCAGAGCTGGGCGCCAAGAACTATCAATGGCGCATTGAGCTATGGTTTGTGGTTGAACTGACACTATCCTATACTCGAACCAATAGCTGGCCCAGGACACCCAGGTGGTTTTGGTTAGCGTCTCGGGATGTTCAGTAGCCTCGGACTTCGGAATATTGGAGATCTCCGAGACTCCTTCAGTGGCGGATACTAAGTCTGGCCACTACGTAATGAAGGTAATTAGGTTTTTCGTTCTCGAGTAATATAGGTAGTTACTAACTACCCAATAAAGGAAGGTGTAGGATCGTTTGAAAGGGATTGTAGAATAGATTAATGGATAGATTAATTTCATAGCGATAGGGATACATAAGTCACTTATCGACTGGCTCTGTGCCTCGCAGAGAACATAAACAAAGGGGTATTTGTAACTTTCAAAGGCTCAAAACTGTAAACCGGGTATGCTTGATACTGATCGATTCATTCATCCCGTCAAACGCCAGAGGAAGGATCCCCAGCAAATCAACAACCTCTTTCCGTTTTCAAAACGAGTCAAGAAAATTTCCATATATAACATGCTCATAATCTGTTGCAATTTGGGGTGGCGCTGACAGGTTCTGGGTTCTGTTAAACCAGGAAAGCTCAAAGTCATAGAAGTTGATTCATGATTATAGCGAGATGTCGAGTCCAAATCAGCAGTGGACCTGGATAGCTGCCATATTCCAAGTTTGAGATGTCGAGGTGGAAAGACTTTTGAACCACTGCTATAATCTCGACGGTGGTGGGTCTTCATATCAAGACGCATCGAGTGATTCAGGTTGACTTGCTCGCCCACGGTGTCGGTGGATCACAAAGACACTCGCGAGAGAGCTATATTTCACCGGCTCTCGAAAACTAAATCAGAAGTGTTGTAAATCCTTTAAAGCGCAAGGACAACAAGACCCATAGGCCAAGGTTGAGTTGACCTTTGCCTCGGTCGACGACTTCCAAGGACGTAGTATTCCTGAGGGCAAGTCAGATATCAAGCGTGTATTCTCAACACTCTATCCATCTAAGAAAATCGCTAAAAATGACGCAGAAAAAGTTGCGCGTGCATTTGGGAGCTGATCTCACTCCTCACATGAAGCTCTTGATCTTCGGATCGTCTCTGCATGATCATGATCATCATGATCATCATCGTTGGCATTCTCGGTCTCATCTTTCACCTTTACACCAAGGACAGTAAGAAAAGGATTATCTTAAAGTAGGAGGTAGGGATGGAGAGTAAGGACAAAGAGCAAAACAATTTCAGGCATTCAACTTGGCGAAATGACTCACACTTGTGGTTCTAGGTCCCCCTGGTCTGTCCCTAGGACTGGAAGTGTTGAAGCCCGAGCCAACGTGATATTCTGGAGGAGAAGTCTCCGTAGCGGTAAGAGGTGGTGTTGATACTGATTGAGTTCGTCTCGAGGGTCCGACCGGCATTGCCAGGCTCATATGCCGTGTGCCGAGTAATGGGGCCGTCATGCTTGTAACGGCTTCTTCGTAACCAGGAGTTTCCAGAGTTAACCCTAGTTCATGCTGGAGGTCCATTTCTCCTAGTTGTTGTGCTTCATAAATGCCGAATTGTTCTTCAATCTCTGCAAGGATAGCCTGGTCCGATTGTGGTTCATGGGCTGGTGGTGTACCGCCGGCGGCCGAGATTTGAATTGGGGACTTCAAGACAACATGACTCGCTGCAATGCTAGCACCGGGAGTGCGATAAGATAGGTTCAATTCCAGTGAATATATTCGAGAAACTATGCATGAATGGAATGTTGGAACCAGCACTTTAGGCCGGCTGGTACCTGATACATTCTGAAGCGCGACAGGGACGAGGATAGTCGCAGTGTAGAAGGGCGACCCGGCCTGATACAAGCAAGACGGTTCCAGAACCGATGAAGTGGAAGAGGTGGAGTATGCAGACGGTCGCCGTGAGAGAGCCGAAGACGAGGAGGAACTCTGTCGTTCTGAACCGTCATGACGCACCCAGGAGACAGTGGATAAACATCGTGAAGACAGGGAAATGGTTTCAGGGTAGACACCGTGCAAAGATGACCAATTATCACAGCTGCGAACCTCAGGGATGGCTTTGTAGGGAGCAGCACCGAAAAATGTGTAGACTCTCAATTTGCTGACAATTGAATCAAGCAGTGGGGGCACGTCCTCAGGTGAAGCTGGGTCAAAGCGCAGATTGATGGTGGCCATGGTCGAAACCGGCTCACCTGTTCGCTTGCTTGGATGTGGAAGGTGAAGAGACTTGGGCTGGGTTGTCTCGGCCACGAGTCGGCCAGTCTTGCCAATCTTGAAGAAGCCCTTTTTGACGTTCTTTTCCTTGCGCATGGCATGGTCGGAATCCATTTCGTCGATGTTCAAGGGCGGTGCTTCTTCTCGCGCGGGAACCACTCTAATACGCTGGGATTTGTCGGCCAGTTCGAGTAGTCGGCCCACTGCATTCCACCTGGTGGCTCTGGCTCGAATAGAGTAGACTATCTTCGACATGTCCGGCGCAAGGTCATCCATAAGGACGTGACCCTCACCTGAAACGCTAGGATCTCCCAGGCTAGGAGGCAGTTGTGTGTGCTCCTTCCTTATTTCTTCGTGGTTCACCTTGTGGGTGCAGATGAATGGCAGGAGTCGCTCAGGGACGACAAAGTTGAAGGGAAGGGTGTAAGTGACGCCGCCTTCAAAAAGGCCATCTTGGGGGAGTAAGTCGGGGTTGATAGGCTGCTGCACTTTCAAGAAAGTGTGCCTTCCTGTAGTGCGACCGGTGGTAGGTGCTGTGCTGGCGATTTTCTCGACATAGGTGGTGCTGACGCCCTCGAACGTGATGCTCAAGTCGTGAAACAAAGTATCTTTTTCGAATCTGATATCTATGTGGCCGTTGATCTGGTCAAAAGTGGAGTAAGAGTGGATATAGTCCGGTTCGCCGTCTAGGACGATGTCGAGTTCGCTCTTCTTGCGCAGGCCTATTGCGCTTGCAATTGCTGACCCTCTCCGACCAGTAGGAACGACTGGCAATGAGCGGGTGCGCCCCGAATAGGAGGGAATTGTGGTGGTAAGGAAAGGAGGCATTGCTCCTGAGGGTGGGGGATTTGATGGCATGGGAAGGAGGAACTGAGAATGAGTCGCCGCGTGTTCGGCCCAGATAAAAGAAGCAGGGCCCACGGGCGGGGATGATGGAGCGCTGAACGCTGGGATCACGATTCAGGGTGTCGCAAAAGCTCCAAGCGTCCAAACGGCTTGAGTTTGCGGGGTTTCAAGCCTGGTGACCTGTGAGAGGTTACCGGGGGGGGGGGGGGGGTTTAGCGACAACAGCTGATAGGTGACTTGGGTGGTGAGCGACGGGGCGATAGGAGGATTTGTTATCAGTATGAGGTGACGATGCTAAGCGCAGATCTTAACTGGTGTTGGCTGTGTATGTGAATATCGACAAGACAAATCCTGACCATCAGGCGAGGACGACAAGCCTTGGTATTTATCACATGAATGAAGATGGATGGATAAAGGGATGGATTGATGATGACTGATGAACAACTTTTCACCCTCTCAACCCTGGGTCCAGCTGGCTGGGTACCTGTATTGGCAACCAGTCGTATTATGTATTGCGTTTAAAAGTGTTGTAAGGCGTAGAGAAGAAGCTGAATACCCACCCGCCTCTTGGATGGCCTCCATACATAGACCCGAAAGGACGGGATGGGCGAATTGCGAATGCGGGAATGTGACTCACACCTGGGTGCGTGGGTGCCGTGCCTGGGTCCAAGACATGCGGCTGTCAAGATTGAAGCCGTGCGTTTGTGTTTGTCGACCACCATGGTGAAAGTTGGAACCCATGACATGATCGCGAAAGCCGAAAGGCGCGTTGATGGGTCGACGGATCCGGACTAAGAACATACAAACACGTTTGTGTGACTTTAGCTAAGGTAGCCTCTTTGTTTACGCAGGGTTCACACGCTGAAGAGCCTGACATGTGATCGGTGGCCATTAGAAAGCCCTGTACATCAAGCTGCAGCTTGCCAGCCGGTGCAGAATGAGACCTCTCTCTTCACGACTGCTATTACTACGAGTACTACAGCCAAACAGGACTCAACTCCCAGCAAGAATGAGCCCCGAGCGCCGAATAGCGATGTCAACGCCATCCGTTGATAATCCATCCGCTCCTGCAGATGGCTGGGTGGATGGCTGATGGCCATGGATTATAACGGACATCGGCATTAACATTGTCTCTCTTTTTTCTCTTTGTTCTCCAGCCACGTTCACGCCCTACGATGATGTCCTCCAAAGTATTCAATGTGGTTTCCACTTTTTGTTGCTCAAGACTCCACCGCGAGGTGTAAAATCTGGGATGGTGGGACTAGCTGGGCCGTGAGTTTAGTAAGCGAGGGAGGCCCGTTGAGCGGAGTCCATCCGGCGTATAGATCGGAGCACGGAGTACGCAGAACAATGTTGTCGTTCTCTGCCTTGGGTGATGTGTGGAAGTCGGGTCCTCTCTGCCCACTCCTTGATCAGGTAGACACCTCTTCATCCAGTTCGGGTAGTTCTTCTTGAGTACGGCAATAGTCTAGATAGCACCAAGCATTCGGTCCGACCTGTGTGAAGATACAGTACATGTACATGGCAGACCACCGAGGCTCCTCCTCCTCTTCCTCTCATACCCCGTATGTCCCGACACTGTATCTCCGTCTTCTCCGATGTAGGTGTATGTAATTCTGACGCACCACGGGTGTGGACAATATGAGACAGTCTTACTCACTACGCATTACTCCCTGTTGCACACCCTCAATCGTATTCGGAAGCCCTCGACAAGCCAAGGCTGTCCATGTCCCACGAGGTTCAGCCAAGTGACCTGAATTATTCAGCAATGATCACGAGTGATTCTGGTTGCATTAATTCATATTGCCTGTCCTTTGATACGCTGTACGTTCTAGACCATTAGCCCATGCCCGTCTATCACATTAAAGTGGCTCTTCGTTCCGAAAAGCCAAAAAGCAACAAGCATCGTGGTGCTTCAACCGCTTCAATCAACCTTGACTCCTCCATATATTCTTCGAATGAATATGTAGGCTGTCAGAAACCCGACAGTACCCGTCGCCAGGGTATAAACGGCACATGCCAGCGCACTGTAACTGAAAAACAAGAGGCTACTCACGAAGCCTTCAATGTGGAGTCGCGTCGTATAATACCATGCCGAATAAACAAAAATCCAGAACCCCGACGCTCCCCCGACGAAAAATGATTGCCACCACCAGTGGTAGTTCTCCGCGCAAAGTTGTATGTAGGTTGTAATGATCACCGTTTCGGCAATGGTGATGGTCAACAGAGCACATATAATGCTCAAAAATCCGAACACGTAATAGTAGGACGATTTGTCCAGATAGAGTGACTTGAAGACGAAAATGAGTTCAATAAACAACACCGCGAACGACACCAGTCCCGCGCTGAGTGCCAGCGTAATCTGGTGTCTCCGGTACCACGCTTGCGGAGGGATCTGACGTGGGATCGTGTTCGTTCGTGTTGGATGCTCCCAAGCTGGGGAGCGGTGGAAGCCATAAAACGAGCCCAAATGGACCAGAGGAAGTTGAATCAGAAGCCATAAGCAGGCTAGGGCCAGCAGCGTAGAGAATGGGAGTGCTGTCGACGATGCCTGAGCCCATGTGAACAGGTTGAGCACAAACACCAGAGTAAAGAGAAGGCCCGGAAAGAGAAGAGCGGTCTGTGCAAGGTCAGCTTATGGCGGCTCCTTCAAACAACAAAGTCAGCTTGGCTTACCATCATGGTGTTCTTACGCCAGTTCTGGCCCCCAAATGTCTTGTACACGCGTGCTGAGAAGTATCCGGAGAACCCGCCAGCGAATACAAACAAGCCGACCCCGACACTCAAAAATCCTCCTCTCCAGCTCGGGTTCAACACTCCGATACAACTGAGCGTCAAGAGACCAGCGACCATAAAGACGAGTTGCATTCCGGATCCGACCAGAGGAGCAAGTAGTCCACCATATGGTGGAGGTCTAAAGACATCCCCATGCAGGAGTTTCCACCCGCTGATCTCCTCCATGGGTTCCTCATCTGAAGACATATCATCGTCTGGTCCAGTCTCGGCAATTTTCTCAAGAAGACCAGCTCCAAAGTTCTTCTTTTCCACGCGTTTGACGATGCGCAACCGTGCCTCCTCGAGTACACCGTCACCTCTGCCCTTGACGTCTCCTTGCGTGGTTCGACCCCAGATCACGATGCAGACAGCGCCAAGGATTCCGGATATGATCAAAGAGTTCATGATCGCCAGCCAATGGGTAAACGTGCTCTCCGATTGATCGTTGAAGTAGAGATCCCAACGGTTGGCCCATTCAACGTCATTGGTCTCCCGGAAGTAGACCGAGTAAGTATAGGGGATAGTCATAGTCGCACCGTCGTTCATGTCTACCACCTCTTCGGGGACATACGACGAATCTGCGTACTGCGCCTTCAAAACCCCGTTATTAGATGGCATGTAAAGACATAAAGGTTCGTTGTCGCCGGACACGTCGAGAGGACATCCAGTTTCGTTGCGATGAGCTCCATAGATACTTTTCGCATACACCTCAAAACCTACAATGACTTTGCCTCCATTATTACCAGCTCGACCGGGAGCGGTACGCCAACGGACGACAAGAGTGTAATGGTTGTTCAAATAGAATCTTTCCTTTCCTGAGGCCATGTCGAGTGCTTTGTAACCCATCTTGAAGCCGGCAGCGTAGTATTTTCGAGCTCGATCAGGGGTGACAAAAGAAGTAGCACCGGGAAGATTGTCGAGGATCCATTCGGTGACATAGCCGCCTTCGATCAGCTGTTGTGCCCACTGCATCTCGTTGCGACCTACTACTCGATCACACAGATATTGACACTCGACATCTTGGCCCATGTTGATCTCGAGGTCCGAGGTCTTGATTCGATCACCTCGAAGCACCTCTCCTAGGTTGAGGGGAATGCTGTGGCCGCTCGCGAAAGACGAGCCATGATGTTTGTGGCCAGTGGGAGGGCAGACGAAGGGGAGGTCAAAGTAAGCATACTGCAGAGGGCTGCTGTCGGAGTAGACCTTGTTCACGAGCAAAGGGACATTCTCATCGTCGCGGTAGCTGCGTATCGAGTAGCCTTGGAAAGCGTCAGGGATCTCTGCACGGCTTCGTTATCGGTGAACGAGATCACGTACCTGGGATATAGAATGCCTGAGATACGGTGGTGAACAGAAGGATCAGACTAAATGCCCAGGGGAGGCATAGCCGCACATCTGGAGACATGGCTGAGAAACACCGTGACAGTGAAGAGTGGAGCGAATGGAACAGGCACAAAGTGCCGAATATACGAAAGGGAAGCAAAGAGAACGAGATAAGAAGTGAAGAGAAAGGATTAGAGAAGGAGAAGGGTGGCCGTCGTAGTGTGGTGGTGGTGGAGGTGGTCGATGGTGCAAGTGGTGAGATTGATTGTCGCAGTTACAGATGCAGATGCAGATGCAGATGCAGCTGCAGCACAGTCGTCCGTATGCTGAGAGTTGCAGGCTTGCAGCTTGCATGCGGTCCGGCGTACACAGAATGTCTTGGGGGGACGAAGATGGCTCCTCTGGCCACTCCAGTGCATTCGCCAGGCCTTGGGGGTGGGAAAAGCGTTGAGGTTCAGAAGTCCGAACTGTAGTGCCAGTTGGAACGTCGGGGATAGCACCACCACGAGTCAAGGTTAAAAATTTAGGGGAGCAGGGGAGGCCCAGGCCCCAGGCAAATGCTCGGAGAGATGAGAAGGGCGACGAGAGCAAGCCACCAGAACGCGTGCTTTGTATCCGTACCTGTAAGCCTGGTCACCTTGAGCTGATTGACGGGGTTCAAGCTCTTTACAGTGAATGGGTATCTCGTAATATGGATACGGGCCCTGAGTCCCTCCTACTAACTGGACTAAGAGCACTTAAACTTGACAGGTGAACACGTAAGTAGGTGTCCCCGAAGTGGCACTAGCAAGCCTATTCTAATATTATTCCAGGGGACTGAACCTCCGACGGGCAGGGAGAACAGCAGCCGCCATTCGGCAATAGCCACCGTCATCTTGGCAAGAACGCCACCAAAGGTGCCCCGGCCCCTAAGAGCCTAGGAGGCCCGTTCTGTGCCTCGTCCACAGTATGGAGTAGAACGCACTCTATCAGAATTGCAACACCCCCATTCAACGCGTGCAAAAACTCAGTGATCACGAGTGAAATAGCCATCAGTTGGACCACAGTCGTTGATGGTGGTTGATTGCGTGTGTCCTGCAGTCATCTCGAAATGATCCACACCCCTGTCAGCTATGCCTGGCCTAAACCATTCCTCGTAAGGCCAACCACCCATCATCCGTCGATGTTCGATGCACAACATTCTCTCAATCAGCATGTTGCAGGATTGCCCTTGTAAAAGCTGGAGAGGCACGCTAGACTGAGTCCAATCAATTCCATCAATCATGGGACTTTGTGCTGCTTCCACTTGGGGAAAAACCAACGCCGCTGACTTGCACCAGAAGGAAATGAGAGAAATGAGATTAGCCGCTATTCCGTTCCCACTCTGCACCTTCGGGAGAGACCAATTGTCTCACCTCCTACTACTACTCGTAACCACTCCTAACTGGCTAAATGGTTAGTAGCCCGTATATACGGAGCATCTAGGCACGGAGTACTCGTACCTACAAGTTCACGTCGCACAGTCCGAACAGCAATATGCTCCGACAAGCACATTGCAAGACAGTATCTATGATTGAATCCGAACAGTCGCTCGTCAAAACGCGAATTAAAGATGAAAGCAGAGAGCGCTTCAGAACCCGACAAAAACGTGTGCTCGGCCCGTCCCCTGAATGTGATAGCCATCCGAAAAGATCCCGAAGCCGACGACATCATCAAACCACAGTTTGTTTGAACGACAGAGTATTGATGAGAGGGAATAAAAATGACGAGGTGCTCTACAGAGGTGCATGAGCTTGGAAGTTCTTTGATTCTTCAAATATCTCCCTGGGCTGGAGCTTGAATTGAACCAAACACGCCCCATCGGCATCCCATCACATCGCGAAGAAAACCCCCTTCGGCCTTCAAGATGCCGTTCGCAGAGATCAACGGCCACTCGCTGCACTACACCGACATGGCACCATCACCATCGTCGTCCTCGTCCTCGCCAGATCCAACAGCACCAACGACCATAGTCTTTGTGCACGGCCTCGGCTCCACGCAGAACTACTACTTCCCTATCATCACCCCTTACCTGAGCTCATTCCGATGCATCGTATTCGACAACTACGGAGCAGGGCGATCGAAATACGACGACGGGCACGAGACGTCTATCCCACTGATCGGGAAGGATGTCCTGGGCCTTCTAGACTATCTCAAGGTTTCCAGGGCCGTTGTGGTAGGCTATTCGATGGGCGGAATGCTGCCGACGTACCTGGCTTCGACGGCGCCGCACAGGGTCGTCGCTGGTGTGTGCATTGGCCCAGTGCATCCCAGTGAGGCCGTTTCGAATGTGTTTAAGCAAAGGGTCCCGATTGTGCAGAAGGGTAAGTGAGCCTCTGGATCTGTGCCCTGCCTTGGTCTCCCCTTTCCCCTCTCTCTCTTGTTGTCTAACACACCACGCCGCCACCAAAAGACGGAATAGAAAGCATGGCCAACACGATTCCCAATGCCGCAACTGGGCCGCGCGCCACAACACTCCAAAAGGCCTTCATCCGCGAAATGCTGCTCTCCCAGGACCCCTCGGGCTACATCGCGAACTGTCGGGCGATCGAGCACGCTTCGCCGCCTGACTATGCGGGTGCGAAATGCCCAATGCTTATCATTGCCGGCGACGTGGACAAGAGCGCGCCGTTGGCCGGCTGTGAGTATATCCTCAGCCAGCTGGGCACTGACCCTGCGAGAAAGCGGTTGGAGGTGCTGAAAGGGGTTGGGCATTGGCATTGCGTCGAGGCGCCGGAGGAGGCCGGGACGCTGGTGAAGGAGTTTGTGGACGGGCTGTGATGTATTTGCGGCCCTTGGGTGATAAGCAGTAGGAAGCAAGAAAAGCCAGAGGGAAAGAGAGACCAGACGAGACGAGACGAGACGAGACGTCTACGATCACAATATCAGAAGATTACATGCCGTAGTGAATTGTGAATTGGATAATGTAAAGATCTCTGTTATTCTGTCTCGACCTTGTAATTGGGTTTTGAATTCAGCGAACTACTACCAGTCCACCATATCACCTCCCGACACAGCCCCATCGCCATCGCCATCGCCATCGCCATCGCCATCGCCATCCATTTGCGCAAAATCAAATGAGCCGAGGGCTTTCGAACAGAAACTGAATGGGTTCAAATGAAAACGGAAGCTTCTCTGCTCTGCCACAGGCCAGCTCGACCAGTTCTGTTCTGATTCGATCCGATCTGGTTTGCTATATTCATCAATCACAAGCCGTCTCTCCTTACTTACAAGTACTAGCCATTCCTCGACTGCACAGACCTGTATCTCACAATGAAAAATATCTCACGCTTGCTTCGATTCTCTCTTTGGTGTCTTTCGGTCCTTCGATTCAATCCCGGTAATACCAAATGCTTGCCTGCACATATGCAAATCAATTTCAAAATCAACAAAAGAAACAATCCCCGTCCCAGTCGTGGATAGACCCGCTCCTTTTCGACCAAGAGCCGAGGGAGACGGTCCGAATCTCGAATAGGTAGTGTAGTCATGCAGGTAAACTCTCCCCTCGGATAATTATGTAAATTTCAATTTTAGGATGCGCTTCTCCATCCCTTGCCCTTTGGTCTGGCACCCATGCGCGGAACAACCTCTTCACACTCTGGTGAGCCACCCGGCATCGATAGGGTCAATGACAGACGCCGCGCTAGAATATGCCAATAGACTTTTTCGGTGTTATAACCCTTCTCTCTAATACGAACACAAGAATTGAAGAGGCTCAACTCATCCCCTAGAAGCAATAATCTCTTGAGCTCATAGTGCCACATCTAAGACTAAGCTGACATCTTGCACTTTCGGACCCGCCAAGTCCTCAAGCACAGGTATTAGGTCCAGAAGCTCATTATCATGTGCATCCGAGAACCACGAGCTAATCGGAACCGCATGCTGTGGATGAAATATGTACGACGTCGGTGAATTATCGATGATGATCGTTTCCTTCAGGTCTCTTCCGACCTGAGACAAGTCCTGCCCTACGTTAGCTCCACTCGATATATCTCTAGGCTAGGGTCGAAAAATGCTCACCTTGACATAGTTCCCTTGATGGTTGTAGCAGCTCTCTCTGAATAATCTGTGGTGAACAACGTGATGAATATCGAGCTGATCTAGTAGAGGATCTCCATATTTGGAGACCGACGCGGTGAAGACCACCACTTCATACAGCTCACCAACTCTTTTCATAAACGCATCAACCCCAGGTCTTTTGATCACATAAACATTGTGATATTGGCCCTCGATCTCCACTGGAATCGTGAAATCAGCTTGATTGAGAATTTTGAAGCTGCTATGAACCAGTGTCTCGTCCAAATCAAGCACCAGGCACTTTCGACCTTGCAGGTGTGGCTGGATCGGAGGTAACAGCCATGCGGTTTTTTCGGGATTCGCTTCTGGCACAGGAGGTACTTCTTTGGTGCCAACCTGTTCTTGTCGCTTCACTAAAGGTGGAGGTGGAGGAAGAGGTGCATGAGGTAGTTGTTCGGCTGGCTGTGGTGGCTCATCCAAAGGCTCTTCTTCGATTGCAGACCCATCTGTCGCGTCTGGCATTTCAACATCGCTGCTCCTCTTGCTATTCCCGTCTTGCCTTTGAACATTGGTGGGGTGCTCAGGCTCAACAGGTGTCGGACTGATGATATTCACATTCGGGGCCGTGATTTGATCAGGCAAAACAAGAGTTGTCGTCTTCAACTGATCCTGTTGGCTACTCGAAGCTACCTCGTGCTCCGAAGAACCAGCATCTTTAAGAGTGGAATTGGGTATCGTGCCACTAGATACTGGGGCGACTCGTTGATGGGTCGCCTCTTCACTTGAAATCTTCGGCCTGGAGTCTTCGAGCGGATTCTTCTCTGAAAGCTCGCCATTCCTCTCGCTTGCGGTCGCACCTTGAGACGAATTGGCCTCAGTACCCACCTTCTCCAAAGGCTTTTCGTTCTCCGTCACTTCCGTGTGCTCTTGAGGGCGAGGCGCCCGTTGGGCAGTGGGTTGAATTTTGATTTTCTTTGCGGCGACGTCAGGATCATCCGACTTTGAAGCATCAAAATCCTCTTGCGGACTGCAACAATTGAGGAAGGCGAGAAACCCAGATCGTGTTTTCTTTTCGGGTCGAGATGCTTCGTTTTGTGGAAGGCTGGGAATGGGTTCCTTGGAGGAATCGGCGGTGCGGGCAGCTCTGGCGGACTTTCGACTGCTTTTGCTGTTGTTCCTACTTCTGCTCAGGAGGCTGCGTTTGGAACCTCTTCTGGGCGACGGAGGAGGTTCATTGGGGACGGCGGGAGCTGCAGGTACGGTGGAATTAAGCTCAGAAAATTTCTGATTTGAGGAGGTACGAGATGGAATATTGACAAGCGCAGGTTGTTTGCTGGACTTCTCTGTCATTGTGTCATTGCTTTGTGGAATAACGGGTGACAAGTCGGTGGCGGGAGTGATAGAGGTATCGTTCGGGTTTTGGTCTTGGACAACGGCGCCTAGGTAGAGAGACGTTAGTAAAGGGCGTGCGCCGTGGCGGCAATGAGCTAGAAGACAGTTTCTGGTTTCTAGATTCTCGATGCTTTGTCGGGAAGGTCAGACCATACCGGACGAGGGCTGAGTGGCAGCGCTGCCACTCATGTGGGGCGAACGGTGGCCTGCAAAGGCCCAAAGATCCTCTGTGCGCTCAAAAGTGTGATGTAGTCAGATTGGCGATCATGCGCAAAGGTCGACGCTGGGAAGCAAATCGACTGGGAGGATGAATTGGATAGAATCGCGAAGGAGCGGTGGATTAGGAAGCTGGATGGTAGCAGTGAAGATGACGAGACTCGGCGAGCCGAAACGAGGGCAGAGGCGGATTGGTGAGGTGAGAGGACGGAGTGGCAGTAGTGATTGCAAGACGGGTGTGTGGCTGGGACCGGCACTGGGACGGACCCTCGGGCTAAAAGTACAGAGCAGGTCCCCGTCCTGGACTGAGAGAATGGAGTGAAGGTAATATCAACGCACCCCGTACCAAAGTGCTACTTGAGATGGATTTGATTGAGGGCACGTAGATCGATGGAAACTGAAAGGGGCGAACGAGTGATTCCAGTACAGCAATGGCAAGTGGTCCTGGTAGGCAGAAGAATAGCGAATAGACTGAGGATTGCTCGAATCGAGGATGGGGGAGTCAAAAGGCAGGGAGTGGCGGCGGGAGAGCGAGAAGGGAGCACCCTCAGCTTGGAACTGGCTTTGGGGGACGCCGAAGATGAGCAAACTGCAGTGCATTGGCAGTGAATAGCGCCTATTTCCTACCGAGTACGGAGTATTGCCTATTGCCTATGGCCTATGGCTTGGGCTTGGGCCCGGGCTGTGGCTCTTCCTTCCTCTGGCATAGTCAATGGGGCGGCGGCTCAGGTGGAAGCGGGCACCTACTACGAGGTACGGGGGAGGACGCTGCAGGCATGTAGTGGGCTTTGTGGGTGAATGAGGGGGTTAGACTGATTAAACTGGACGACGAGGTGGTACGACGGGCGATGCATGGAAGCTGGTCAGTGGTCACTCCTTACTCGTAGCTTATGCACATGCCCACCATTGCTACCACTACCAGGTACTCCGTCCAGCTCCAGACTGCTGGCGAGCGAGTAGTTCGAACGGAGGGCCTTGTGGTCCTCCTTGGAGTCCTCCTCGGTACCTCAGTCCCTCAATCCCAGGCTTCGGACTCGGCGGGTGGCAAGTAGCCGTCCAGGGTCAGGTCACTCGTTTGCCTTGGTTTGCCTGGGCTCGCCTAGCATCGTTGTGATTTATTCTTAGCGACTTTCAATCAGCTTCCCTGAATCCTGCTCCGATGGCTTCTCTCCCTTTGATTCCTCCGACATGCTCGTAGGCCTTTCGATCCTCTGTCTCCAAATCTCGAGTACCGAGTCAACTTGGCGGAGTGTTCCACCAGCCAAACGAGC
The DNA here is from genome assembly GCF_000709125.1 of Exophiala aquamarina CBS 119918. Lineage (NCBI taxonomy): Eukaryota > Fungi > Ascomycota > Eurotiomycetes > Chaetothyriales > Herpotrichiellaceae > Exophiala > Exophiala aquamarina. The sequence goes on from NW_013550583.1 coordinate 1,260,531, forward strand.
GGATCTCGACGATACTGTGAACTCACTAGGCTTCAAGACTAAATGGCCAGAGCGCAACTCAGCGCTCGGACGGGAAATTGGGCAACCCTCAGTGGGCTGCCGGCTCGCGTTTTCCCACGAATAACAGCCCGAGGATAATGCGGACAGCACACACTCGCTAGCTCTCACTCTTGAGAAAAGATGGAGATTTGGCATCCGGCTCCTGTGGAACTGGACACCTTAGATCTTAGAAGCTAGACTCCGTGATCCGTCAAAAAGGATATCGTCAACCTCTAACCTTGATAGTTCCCCACGCTAAGATGCCCTGTTAGTTTGTGATAGACTGCATTTTCCGCCCACTTTAGCCGCCCACCCCTGTGCTTCTGCACACCTTCACATTCTTCTCCACGAGTGCGAAAAGAGAGCATGGAAACAACACAACAGGCGAAGTCTCGAGGACACCCTTGCACATATACCAACAGTAGAATCGAAGAGAGGAAGGTACGAGCTCTCAGTAGTCCTCCGTACTCCTGATGGACAGACTTGCCTCATGTCTTCTATCCCTCCGCCTTACAAGTACTCCATCCTCCGCCCTTATAAGTAGAGGTTCGCCCCGCTTAGTAAGTAGCCATCAGTGGCAAGCACTTGCTTGCCAAACTCGTCCAGAATCACAAGGTCACAATAGATGCTTTTGACATCACCACTGCGAATCCTCAGTGCCACACAACAATCGGCAAGATCAATCTGTCAAGGGCTGCTTCGATCACAAGGGCGCTGTCTTCCTGGTCAAGTCCCTTCAATCCCTTCCGCCGTGGCCCGCGATGCTCTCAACTCTCGGCAGAACAGCCGTAAGTTACGTCTTGCGAAGGCTGACCTTGACCTCAAAATCAACCGGCTTCACAAACCAATTGTTCTCCGTCTTCCACGGCCGCTCCGGGTGTTCGAGTTCAAAGTCAAACCGTCTGGCAAGTTGAGGAATGAGCTTCGACATTTCAAGGAACGAGATGTGTCGCCCTATGCATGTCCTACTTCCAAGTCCAAAAGGCATCCAGTACGCCTCCATGGCTTTCAGTCGCTCACCCCCCTCTGCTTGCGCCTCAAGCCATCTTTCTGGCCGAAATAGACGAGCATCTGCACCGAATACATCCTCGTTGTAGTGAGCACACCAGCTATTGATCCCTATAGTTGTGCCCTCCGGGAAGAATTGCCCACAGATCTCAACTCCTCCTTCTGTGACAACTCTCCATAGAGGCAGTCCAGTAGCCGGATGCATCCTGAGTGCTTCCTTCATGACCGCTTGGAGATATGGCATATCCTGGCTTTCTCTAAATGACACATTGGGGGTCCCGCAGCGACCCTCTTCCTCGAATTGACGGATCTCCTCTCGAAGCTTGGCCATCGTATCTGGGTACTTGAGCAGGTTGTACAAGATCGACGATAAGCTCACTGCCGTAGTATCGGAACCCGCAATGATGTTTGACAGACCCATCATGAAAACGTGGTACGGTGTCACCTTGTCGGGATCCTTCTCATTTGCCAACAGCAACTTTTCCAGAAAGTCTATCGGCGCACCGTCGTCCCGAGCGCCGGTCTTTTCCACATCCTTACCTGCAGCCCTCTCATCCTTTCTCTGCTGAATTCTTTCATTCACATACTTCATCAGATAGTTTCTCCCCGCTGCACCACCCATACCTAACTTCGCAGTGATCGAGAAAAGGACAGGATGGAGCCGCGCATAAATCCCCGCGAGGGTGCCGTATCTGAGCACCCCGTGCAGAGCTTTCAACAGACCTGCAATATCTTCGCCTTTGTCTAGAAACCCAAATCTTTGAGAGTAGGTGATATCCCCAATGACATCTACCACCACTATGATTAGCAAATCAACCTCCAAGGAGTCCTCAAAAAGAAAACCAACCAAAAGCATAAAGTTGAAACCAATTCCCCATATCGATCGTTTCCCCACTGGCCGCAAACTCCTCCAGCCTCGTCCTGAAAACCTCGGCACACTCATCCACATAGCCCTCGTAATTAACCAGACTCGACATGGAATACATAGCCTGAAACCTTTTTCTGGTGTCGGCATGCCTCTTCATGTCCCTGTCCGGAAACAGCGTAAACCTGCTTGGATCAGGATGTCTCCAAGCATCGTACCAGTCTGCCTTCGGGAACTTGGAGTTGATCCCATAGACGCTCTTGATCACCTGGGGCGAGTCGATGCTATACAGGTCAGACGCGACCCGCACCACGGGTCCATACCGCCGGTGCAGCGCCATGTCGTCGTGCTCCCACTGGCCCTGAGCTACTTTATAAAAGTAGTAGAATCGTCCGAAGCGTGCGGCGAACGGGCCGGGCACAGTGCGAAGTGGCGACGTGAGTGATTTGTAGACAAAGAGCAGCACTTGCGTCGCCAGGAGGATCAGAGCTGCCCAGCCTAGATACCGGACCAGTGCCGTCGTCGTGGACCCATGGTCGTGCACGACCACGATTTCGATGGCGGGAGCATTGGTGGCAGCCATATTTCTCTGCACTTTTCGCAGTGGTTGGGCTTTCGTTCTTCCTCTCCGTTGCTGTTCTTTTCCACAGTATCGTTCTTTTCAGCTTTGTCTCTCCTTTGCAAGATGAACTAAATCGTACAGAGTCGCCTCGAGGATAAGGATATCTTCAATAGGCTCGCCAGTTCTTATCTTGCGACTACACTGCGGAGTGAGCTTGACACACATATAAACACTGTGATCATGTAGTCGGCGGCATTCCGTTCTGCTTCTCCAGTTGCCGGTAAGCAAGTGGTGCACCACCTTCGGAGAGAATACGGTGCCGCCAATTGGTGTGCCGGAAATTCATGTGTATGGGGGGTAGTGACGAAATGTGGGGGAGGGGCCGAGGTCAAAAGCATGGCAGTAGCTGGCCGCAGATATGTGCCTGGATGGATTGCCGATCGAACTCTCATCGACCATAAGTTTGGCAGTACGGAGTGCTACAGGGCTAAAAGAGCATACAAGGTCTCTCAACCCACAGCCGAGTTCCGCCTCCGCGGCAGTAGGAATCTGCATCAAATGTGCATCCCTTGCCCTGCTTTGTGAATCAGACATGAGAGTAATTGACTCCTACCCTAGAGTGTGCGATTTCACGGAGCCAATGGCCGTGCTTGTGAAATAGAAGTCGGGGGTTTTCAACCTGTATGGGAAGCATATCTTTGACTGCTCAATCGTACGTGCACTTACTTCGAGTATACGTTGGCATGTTTGCGAACCTACCTGTTAGTCGTATTGTTCATCTAATTCCCAATAGGGTCGGTTTCCGAGATTCGGACAGGAGTGATAGTCGCTCCAATTTGCTTTGTTTGCCAACTGATGATTCGCCTTCTGGAAACTCCCTCAATCATACGGGATAAGTTGCTGTCTCTTTCGGCGGTGATGGTCGAGGCATTTCCTTGTTTGCTTATTACCAACTTTCGTCTGTGAAAAGTAGTAATCCTATACATGTGCAATGTGCATAGTTGACAATGAGACAAGCGATGCTCAAGCAGGCTTATCAGACTCTGTCTCGGCAATGCAGGTCTGCATCGAACTTCTCTGGGTAAGCTGGCGTCACCGCTCGAGAATGTGATCCGTTCATGGCTCGCGTTCCCCGGGATTAGCGTCCAGAGTGATGAGCCACAGAATCAAGATACCCAGCCCATCATCGAGGGACACCGTAAAACACTTTTCGACTACCATTGGGGCTTCTGCAGAGGCAAAGGGGACCTGCCTGCTTTGGCCCCGCCGTGATAACCAAGAATCCAGGAGCATGCCAAATTGCGGGAAATTGAAGGAGTGAAGGGGAAAGCACTGAAATTATCAGGGACAGCTGCTCAAATAACCTCAACCAGTGCAGCAACATCGACGCGATTTGCCTCTGGGTGGAAACTGTCCGTGTGTTGAAGGGAGGGGCCCTCTCCTGTTTCACGGAGGCCATATGTTACATTGCTTGGCAATGCCTCTTGCCCACCGAGCCCTTGTCATCGACACCGAGATCTGTGTTTCCTCCACGGAGAAAGTTTGCACTATAATCGCGTCAACACAAACACAAGATCATGTGCCTGTCGGCCAGTAATGCAATATATGTTAGATCTTGACAAATGGAGAGGAAGAGGAGTTGGGAACGACAGCCTCATCAGCCTAGGGTGGTCTGTCCTCACGTGGATCGACGTCATCAATTCAGGGGAAGCTTCGTTGTGCCTGTGCCTGAGCATGTTCGGCTCGAAGAGAATTAACTGTAGATTTGTGTAGCGAGGCTCTGCGGTAGAATCCGAGAGACACATCAACACAATAATAGGAACGATCATCTGGTGCGAAGAGTAGCTACTGCACAGGTGACCAAATGGTGGATCTCAGTTACGTAGTAGGCTTACATTGTGGTGGGCGCTGGAATTTTCCAGTTGACGAGGTCACGCAAGCAGAGCATTGGACTAGTTACTAGTAGTGACTGCGGCCTACGGAGTACGGAGGACTGTGGATGGCAGGAGTGACGGGGCACTTGTTGGCTTTGGCGGGGTTGGCTTCGGGCTCTTTCCAATGGCTAGCATTGCCCCTGCCTAACAGCCCATTGACGTCATCGCAACTTGGGGAGCTCAAAAAGACACGACTCTGCCTGTGAAGTATTGCTTTGCCAAATCCATCTTCAGTCTTCAATCTCTACATTAAACAATTGCATCTGAATCTACTGTGTTACGAATACACTCGCGGAAGAAACGCCCTTGCTACTTTCTCAAAGGTCAGAGTGGCTCAAGACCCTCTCATCCAACCTTGTCATCTAACCCCTCACAGCAATACGAAATCCTTCATTCAAACCTCACCTCTTCCAGGAAAAGGACCCCGTTCAGTCGTGTGACCCCCTTTCCAGCATTACCAACCCTCTCAACCCTCGCTAAATACCCACAAACATCCAACTCCACATAAGCGTTTTCGACTTCCATCCATCGACATGCCTCGCGGAAACGGCCCAGCCTCCAAAGTCCACTATAAGGGCGCCACAGACGACTACATCGTGTTCGTGGAATCTCCCGAGGATCTCGAGAGCTGGAAGAAAGACAAGTCCATCCCATTGGTGCAAGTGGTCGATAGCTTCAAGATCCTCGTCTCCCATAAGCACGGTGCTCAGGGTGAGCTCGACACTGCGAGCAAGTCCAGCTTGGAAAATGAGTTCGGAACCTCCAATGAGGACGATATTGTGAAGAAGATTCTTGAAGAAGGCCAGATCCAGACCTCAACTGTAAGTTGTTCGGCGTGTTCAACATCTATTGTCCACAGTCTCTGACATTTTCCCCTCTTCCAGACATCCCAACGTACCGGAGTGCGCAATGAGACCATGGGACCGAGACAGGGTCACGGTACATCATAGACTGCGACGAGAGCAAGCCAAACGCGTCCTCCGATGATGGCGTAGTCATCAGTCAGGCTGTAGTCACTCTATAACATCAGGAGCCGTGGCTAGACTCTATGATGGCACTTGCATTCTTGCATTCGGCGAGCTGCGTCATCCAATACCGGCGGATGTGGGGAGCAGGAGCCTCAAACAAACGATGACATGAAAATGTGTTAGTAGAAACCTGCGTTAATTAGCCAGGAATCCGTAGCTATTGCCAAGATCGCTGAATTGAAATCAAAAAGGCATTGCGAGTCTAATCAAGAGTCTATTGAAAGGATTCACAGACATTCTCTATTTCCATTTGCTGTTGCTGTTGCTGTTGCTGTTGCCCGAGATTTGAGATACTCCGGGTTTCCGAATAATAATAACCATCATACTAGTGGTCCATCCACAGGGCTGGGGAGTCGGAGAAAGACTTGCATGTGTTGCCACTGCGAACATGGGCCAAGCTGTTATTTTCTGCTACGTAGGTGCTTTTTGAGCTCGGGTATCAATACGTACACATGGACAGACTCGGGGGTTAATCGTGGTGTGAATATCCTGGCTTCGTTTGTCTCCACAGTAGTTTGTATCGTGCAATTTGACCAGGCCACACTTGCTTCCCTGTCTCGTCCAAAATCGCCCCCTCGCGAAAACCAAGGCTTCCTTCTCTACCAAGTACGAACTCATACGATCGCATCTCATAAAATAAGAGAACATGGAAATAGGTTTTGGCAGTTGGCAAAGAGAGTGGGCGTCTCATATATTCATGCACAGATGTTCATGCACAGATGTATATATAACTAGATCCAAAACCCCGACTGGTCCCTTCGGGAAATTTTCTGGCTGCCAAAAAAGAAAAAAAATCTTATGGGCAACCATCCAAAGCACGATGGTGCCGGAAATACGTAGAGAGAAATCTTTTCCTTTTTTCTTTCTTTCGTGGTGGTCAAGGCGTCCCCTATCCCTGTGATTCTTCTTTCTTCCTCGTCGTTAAGAGAATTCTCTTCTCTCTTTCGTAGCCATGCCATTTTCTGCTGGACCGAGTTGGTTTGCCCCGATGGGGGTAATCACAAAACCCGGTCGTTGCTCTCACGAAATGAGCTATGGGTGGTTTTCCATAATCGTACTGTACACACACATACGTGATGATATAGGATGCTTGGGGGAGTATCTTCAAAAACAAACAATCCTGTCTGAACTCCCTTCCCCTCCTTTAGGTAACGCCGAAGCCATGCCCACCCACTCTCGCCCTGTGATGATGGGAGTGGGCATGGTTATGTATAGTGAATGGTGGGAGGGCTTTCTCCCCAAGTATTGCTTGCTTGCTGTCTGGGGCTTGGATGTGCAAAAGAAAACAAAGTGGTATCGTTGGGGTGATATACTGAGGTGCGTCGGTGAGTTTGTAGGAGTAGGCTTACAACAATCGCTCAAAAATTTCTGTACAACAACTAAACCTTCTGCCACAAGAAATAAATTCATCGGCATGAAGAATTCTCCGGATCAAAACATCTGGAGATTGGAATTGAAATATAAAAACACTGCTTTGCTGATACACATATCTTTCCGTGGGCACTGGGGGTCCCGACGAAACCATAAGTGCCAGTCGATTAAACCTTGGCAGGTACCAGAGGTTTTTTCATCTAGAAGTGTTCCTTCCAGAATCGGAATTTGACCAAGTCATTGCTCGTGGCTTTGGCAGCGTTCTTGATTTCGCGTGCTGCAGCACTAGGACCGCAGAAGTAGACACCGACTGTGGCCTTCGTTCCAGCAGTAAGAGAGCCCTCCTTCCCCACATCAAGGTACGAGTTGTCCATCAGGCCGTCTCGCATTGCGCCAAACAGACGATGGAAGTCGGGTCGACCATATTGAGTCTTGGTGCGCAGCTCAGTCAGAGGATCGACTGCGTTGCCGACGGTGTTGAGGTAGATGTTGGCAGCGGTGTTTGCATCCACGCGCTGGGTTAGATAGGTGTGGATACGCAAGAATTCAGGTCCCCCCACGGTCTCGGCGGCCTGTGCAGATTGTGCTTCGAGAGAGGAGAGAAGGGTTTGGAACCACTCAAAGGATTCGATGGACCTAGTTACCCAGAGGAATTCAACACGCTTGAGACGACGGGGTGGGTTGGGCCCGGCACGGATGTTGTAGATGTGTTTGAGGACAGATGCCCATGGAGTAACACCAATACCAGTACCAATGAGGACCGCAATCTCATTATCGAACACATCTTCAGCGGGTGCACCATATGGACCGTCGATTCGGATCGCAGGCATCTCTTGGCCATGTTGGAGGGCAATCTCATAGATTCCATTATTGTCCAGATCATCGAATTGCTTGGCCTGAGATGGACCACAGCCGAGAGCATCTCCAACTGCCTTGGTCCAGTCACCGACCTGGCGGACATGGATAGAAATGTAGGGATCGAATGGACAAGAGGTGATGGTGAAAGGATGCCATTGCTGGCCAGAAACCGAGGGAACTTGAATGAATAGCCATTGGCCCGCCTTGTATTTCATGCTGGGTTTCTGGAATTGAATTTCCATTGCATCGTAGGGGTGTCGGACAACCTTGTAGATCTTGGTGTCCCGGCGTGCACGAACCTCTCTCCACAGGCGTTCAAAGAGGTAGAGACCACCAGCCCAAAGCTCCCAACGCCAGCCCTGGTAGCCGATGCAATGACCCCAGAAATCTTTTCCAGCAAATGGCGAGAATGGGAGAGCGGTATCACGAACGAAACAGCCAACAGCGTGGGTGTACATGGCGAGGAAGAATGGAATGAACAAGTGATGGGTGTACCAGAAGGTCTCGAAGGACTGCTGTCGGATCTTGTGGTGTGCTGTTGTGTACATGAGCAACATGCAAAGGAGCATTACGTGGCCAGTAACACCGCCGGCTTGAGCGTAGTGAATTTGAACAGCTGTGACAGGTCTAATCTGGGTCCTTTCGACGTTGAAGAAGTTGACGTAATGAGCTAGTACGTGGATACCGGTGAAGACCAGCATAGCGTAGGCAGCTTGTCTGTGGAACCAGATAGTCTCGTCGAGTGGCAAGAACTTGAACTTCGGCCGGATGAATCGCATCAAATTTCGACACATGGGTAGAAGAATAAACATGACATCGAACGACAGGACCAAGCCAGCACCTCGCGATATCCAGACTGAGAAGGTTAGAGTATTGAGACCAGCTAGTTTCGGATCAGAGTATTGCTTCCACCTGTGATGATCATGTCAACATCTGTATTTCAATCATCGCAGTCACGTTTGACCTACCAGCCGAATGCGAAAGCACCCCAGTGGAATCCCCACCAGAAAAAGTAAAAGACCAGTTTGCTTGGAGCAAAATGGGATCTCAGTGTAGCCATGGTTGCAGGTGGTTTGAAATAAAGAGTGGTGAATTGGTTACTTGTGGAGGGATGCTGTTCGGTCGCGATTGCAGTGTGCTATCTTATCTGCATAACCAGGCGTGAGAGTTGTACGTACTTCCAAAAAAGAAACCAAAGACAAGGTGTTGTAGTGAAATGAATGTCGAATTCCGAGCCAGCAGTAATAACGACAGAGATGCAGCCAGCTGTTGACAAGCTCAAGGAAAGCCGAGAGTTGAGGCTTATGAGAAGATCTGGTTTTCCGGAGGCTGGGTATCCGGCTTTCGATCATACGATCTCCCTAAGTGTTAAATTGGATGGAGTGAGGTCAGGGTGGCATCAGGCGTTTGAGAGTGTCTTGGTCTGGGGAACAAAATATCCAAGGTGAAGCAGGAGCTCAAACAGCCGACACTTGAGCGAAGGGCGAAGAGCTATTAAAGTAAATGCTGGGCCCAGCACTGCGACAACGCTGGAACAGTAAGGAGTTGGGCGAGTGTTTCGAGTGGGTAGGTTGAGATCCCGGTGGGTCGATCAGATCTTTTCGTGGGGACGGGGAGTTAAGCCAGGCATTCAGGAAGAACAAAGACGGGAGATCGAAAGTCAAAACAGAGGACGTGTGTAGACGGCAGTATGATATTAGTATATCGACGAAGAAATGATCCCAATCGACTGGATATTCCAGAGAATCCCTGGTGGTCACCGCTCGCATGCAATTAATGCAATTCGTGAATCGTGATGGGTCACTGCCATGCGTTTGCAATTAGGGTGGAGTCCAGCCAGGGTTTTGGGTTCCCGATACTGACTACTACCAATTGAGATACTGGTACGCTGGTAACTCAGGGCAGACGCGTGGCGAGAGGCTTGACCCTGGTCGAAGATTGTTTCCATCATGCCCTGGGCGCTTATGGGGTTTGTGAGCATGAATCTTGTTGGCGAGGTGCTGTTGACGACAAGAGTCTTGGTCCTGGTGAAGAAGGAGAAGGGAGGGAGCACCGGGGGATGAGGATGAGTGGCGTGCAGTAGTTCGCAGGGCTATCATATGATGAAGCCTTGAAGCGATAGACACGATGCTGTATGATCCCGCGTGTGCCGTGGTATTGTTTCTCACTGAAGTGCTCATCTGATGGAAATGGTGATAATTGATTCACAATCACGTCGTGGAGTGGTGCCCAGGACAGTAGTGTTTAGGGAAGGCGGTAGGGGAGCAGGGAAGGGCAGAGTCGGTAGCACCTGCCTAGAGACTGAACGAGCAAGAGCCCATCTACATGAGGAAGGTGGGGCTCCCACCAAGAGCCAGGGACCTCGCTGAACGAACCCAGGACGTCGATTAAACGCTGAGCCTGCAGAATGGGGGAAGGAGCAATGCGGCGGCCGATGCACTACTTCGTGTCACCGGGCCTCCCATTGTTCATTCGCTGCCACCCCTCCATCCCGACGATGCATCTCAACCACCCACGGGCCAGCATTGCCCATCAATTCACACAAGTCTCCACGATTCATGGCTTCAATGGCCTTCATTCTGCTTGCACCTGCAGATGGCCTGACTGGCCCTCGTCTGATTCTATTTTCAGGCGCTTATGGTGCCTGCTTTCTCCTCCCGCCAACTCCAATCAGCTTCGATCTTCTCCCAACCTTACAAGAATCACCACCCATTTCCCAGGTCTTCACCGTCTAAACCCGTCCTTGCCATGGCCCGAACCTCTAGATCTGGCGACTGTAGATTGCAACTATTGAATTCTGGATGCTGTGGGGGGTGAGTTATCCTCGCATTGGTTCGTGTATCGTGATGCCGAAATGTTTCCATGTCCCCATGTAGAGCCACCGCCCGAACAACTCGAAATCATAATCCCACGATGAGCTGCATTTTGACAATCTGGCAAACTAACGATTCTTACACCGATTCCCTCATCGTAAGTCCATCGTTGCCATCCAGAGCCGATTCAAACATAAGTTCTGGGTGATCCAACGCTTTGACGTGGTCTGCCAACACCCAACTCCACTTCGAAACAGATTCAGTCGCAAGACGAGACGACACCTGCAACAGCCTCATACGCGCCAAACACGGCTGCCCATCGCGACCACCGAACGCTTCCGACGCTCAGACACCGTACAGTCGCAGAACCAGCATTGTCCAGCACCCCTAACGGCCATCTCTGACTGTTACTGCCACGAACCAGACCAATTCCCTCTTTCGAAACTATCTGCTCTTCGGGTCACCCCATCGCCGAGATCATCTCGGTCTCCATCGACAGAAAGGGTGGCCCGTCATCCCTGGTCCACCAGGTTGCCCGTTTCCTCTTAATACCGCCAGAGCCCTCATGCTTCTGCGGTGAGAGCCAGGCGCCGGTCGTCAATTACTGTGTGCTCCCGTTCTTTTACTTCTTCATCAAAGACGACTTTCGTTTTCCTTGGCCTTCACTTCTCTAGCGTTGCTCAACCTCATCTTCGTCGCTTCAATTTCTTAAACAACCCACTCATCACCATGGGTAAACTCATCAAGAACCATTGGGCACGCCTCATCGTCCTCACTGCCGCTGCATATCAAGTCATGGCAGGTGTTGAAGGCTTTTTCTGGCCCAAGATCCTATGGGACTTCCTCACCAAGAACCTCGACAAGGCCGTCAAACCATTCCCGGCATTACAAATCCTCAACGTCATCTTTGGCATATTGATATTCGCTTGGGAGTGGCCTGTGAAGCCAGTCGTCTCGATGCTTCCTGGCCTCCACCGAAGTATGGAAGCAAGATTAGTGTTGTTCCCGGTGGCAGCCTTGGCCGCAGCTTTGCTATACCAAGCGACGAACGCTGCTTTGTATTATGTTATTGGAGTTATCGTTTATTTTTGGGCATACTCGGAGGGCGAGGTAAGATACTCTTTCCGACTTATCTTTATGGCGTCTTGCTGATATAATCGCCTTCCAGACCGTCTGTGCAGAACCTTGGACTGTTCCCAAGAGAGGTGGTGCCAGACCCGGCAAAGTATAGACCAGCTGAGCTGTCTAAATGAAATATATATATAACAGTGTGACTGTTGAGTTCAACTGGGAACAATGCTGGATCGTTGCAGACGCGTCGATGACTCTCTTTAGTCACGGGGAGGAAGGGGAAGACGACTCTTGGAAACAGGGTCAATCCACCCCCCATTTTGTAGATATTATATCTAGTATCGGGGAATGAGGAGGCCTCATGTCCTTTGTACCTTGACGTCTTCACATTGATGTCGTCGTGAGTCGTGCTTGTCGTTGCTTGACGTTGGATGGGGGCCTCCAGACTAAGTACGGCTAGGCGATAACTTTTGGCCCCCAGTTGCTATCCTGCGGTACGAACATAGCTAAATCTCAATCCCGAAAGTGTTGTGCATCCATCCATGTCGCGTCAACTAAACACGTCGCCTTTTCCAAGTGGACTCATGCGGCTTGCTTCCTGAAGGATCCAAAAATGCCGGTGCCCCACGAGGCTATTCGTTCATCAACATCGCTCTCGATTTCTAGAACGAGCCTTGTGCCCAGTACAAGACCTCAAGCTTACCCATTCCCTCCAGACTTTCTATTTCCTCACGACTGGCCCCCTGACGTGGGGATCACAATAGCGGGACCAAGTGCCGTCGACGAGTTTTCGAAACATTGGTTTCCTATCACGCCGACACGGAAATCCTGAGCCCTTTACAATGGAGGTTGCATCAGCTAGACTTCCAGGTGTACCCTGTCTGAGGTGGGTATGTACCTCATACAGCGCTGATCGCGCCAAATCTGCCATTGCTCAGGGAAGTTCATTCTTGACTTTCCCATGGCCTAGAAGAAGATAGCTGCGGAGATGATAAGCTTCCGTTTCCCCCTGGGCGCCTTTTTCTCCACGTCGATACTCTCGAGACAGTCTCATGTTCGTTCCTTGACACAGTAAACTTTGAGACGGAACAGAACAATGGCAAAGGGGTCCCAAGAGGGTTCGGAGTGCGGGCAGTGAAGAGACCGTCAGTGACCGGGTTGATTATGTCTGTGGGACTCTCTTGTCCGATCCTCCCCAATATTGAAAAATGGCCGATCCCTTCCGCAGGCCAGAGACGAGGACTTATTGACGGAAACCTACGTAAACACACAGCTGCCTCTCATCACTTCCACGCCTTTATGCCACGAACAGGTACCTCCTTCTACATCTCGCTCCCCCTTGCCCCCAGGCTCACCGTCGGGGGAAGCGCCTCAGGTAGCTACTCGATAACGTCTGGCTACTGTCGAATCTGAACTTGCTAGCCCCTTGTGGGAGCCTTCAAGTCGCTCTATCGACCAGCATCACCCAGAGCGAGTTCCTCCAAAACTCACAGGAATCAAAAGCTCAGAGCCTTCCAAATTAACAGGGTATGCAGTCTGGTTCGATCCCCACAATATCAGTGCGGCCTGTAAAGCCTGCACAAGCAGCCAGCGTGTTCGAAATTCCTACAAATCTCCACAGCACTGCCTCTCGGAGCTCCTCATGCTCAATTGTCGCTCACCCGAAAGCAGAATCATTACCCTATTCAATCACTATTCATTCTTCTGGGATGGAGGCTCTGATCGTGCAGGTTGCCTCTCCAGATGTTCCCAGCATCGGGAACGGATTAATTGATAATGCAGCTGGTCTCCCTCCATGGCCTCGAAGGCTCATGTTAGGTCAGTTACGAGGAACCTGGTCACGGTGACAGGTGAGCTTGACCATGCCAGAGCTCGCAACATGGACGGACAATGCTCGGCTGACGCGGGTTGTCTTGACAACAACCGCCAAGAAGAACAGTGCATTGACATTTTGTAAAGCCTAGTATGGGAAGTGGGAGAGTGGCTTGTACTCACTCGCCCAACTTTACTAGGGTTCTCACTAAATTCGAGCTCGAGAAGATGGAAAACTCGAGTCGTAGAGGTGGCTATTGGGCTTCCTCGAGACTGTGAACATGGAATGATTCGAACAGAGAGGACTGTTGTCGAGAACTCAATAGAACCCCTGAGCCGCTCTTGCCACAAGGCGTTATGCTCGAGGCTATCAAAGACTGGTGGGACTGTCTGTTTGTACCAAAAGGCTCTTCTCCTGGTGGTTCGAGGGTTTCCCGCGCTCAGCTCAATGGAGACCAGGCCAGTTCTTTGATTCTGTGAGACTGTGAGACTCTGACCCTCGGCACCCCGGGGACATAGACACACTAAACATCGAGGCGTAGGCTCTCAATATCATGACGTATCAATTATATAACGATGTAAAACATGCAAGAAAAAGAATACGGGGACCACGTGCTGAGGCTCGATCTCCTCCAGTGCTTGTCTTGCCAAGCGTTGGCTAAGAATTCTTAAACAGGCTTAGCCCACTGTCACGCGAAAACTCCATCTCTGGTTCTTGCATTTCAAATCGTTCAAACTCAAGTCACCAAATTTAACAGATCCATTTGGTTGGGGGTCGCTTTCGATGCAAAGATATGAGGCATTACGACATCTAGTCCAACTACCAAGTGTCTCAGGCAGGCTACCCTGAGGGTCAATTTTGCCTTTCAGGGCGAGCCCCAAAGGGGACATTATTCAATGTGGCCATCTGTCAAACCTGCCAGCTGACGCAACCCAATGTTATCGCCGACCACAACAAATAGGTAAGAGTCATACAGTTCAGACCTGGCAGTATTCGTGTTTCAACCGTCCGGTCCATGTACGAGTACAACTCCAGATCCAAAGCTTCCAAGCCCTCCAAAGCTTGATTGCATTGCTTCCGCACTTTGAACTCAGTTTAGTGGGCTGCTGGGGGCCAACAGATCGCTTGCAACCGATGCCAATTTCCATACCCCTGGTCGATTGTTCACACCCACAGAGATGGTCCAATCCCAGGGGACATATTGCGCAAGGCTGTCCTGGCTTGACACGTCGATACCCACACCATGGAGCACCGAGCGCAAACTAGCTCTCCCCTTTGTCTTTCCACCACGCTCGTTCGTATATAGCAACTCGTGTTGCCTAGTCGGGAGGCTTTTGCTTCCCTCATCCCTCTCAACGCTTGTATTATTGACAAACGCACCGACGTTGCTTGTTTTCAGACAGCATCTTACACTCTCTCAACCAGTGGGACTATATCAGTGTCTGTGTTTCCTCGTCGAACACACCCTTTACACTCGCTTCAAAAATCACACTCGTTCAGCCTTCCATAAAACACTCTCTTTCCACCAACTTGCGTATTCACTCGTTTCAAGAGAAGAAAAGCACAGGCAAACCGCAACCGCAAAAATGAAGTCATTCATCGCCATCCCACTTTTCGCCGCCGCCGCAATGGCCGCCGCCGAGCCCAACTGGGACTTCACATTCACGTTCAGCGACGCGCACAGCACATGGACATCGGCGACCGCAGCGTCCGCTCCAGCCGTGACACCGACTTCTGTCAGCGCTCCTGCCTGGACCGGAGCTTCGGAGTGGACATCCTACACCAGCTACACCGCGACCTACAGCAGCGGCGCTTCCACCTGGGCAGTTCCCACCACGATCTCATACTCCATCGCTTCTGGCCACACCAGCATGCTCCCCGCCACCAGTGCCCCTGCCACCACGGTCATGCCCACCTCTGTCAAGCCAACTTCAACCGTCGCACCACCTGCTTCCACTTTCACCGGCGCCGCCAACGTCAATGGAAAGCTGGCCGGTGTTGGTGCCATGGCCATGGCTGGCTTGGCGTTGGTCCTGTAAAATACCTCACCATCGAGGAAGGGAGATATCTCCCACAGGGTTTTCCTTCTTCTGCCGTCCGCCGATTCTGCTCACCTGTCCTTTCTTCAAAGAGAGGTCTCCACGACCACCGCATGAGTCTCAGCTATGATGGAGTGACGTTGAGGGAAGCTCATGGAGAATCGAGGACGAAAGAGATCTAAGCCAACACCAGACCAAATCCCATATATCCAAGTATTTTTGATGTCCAAATCGCCTAGCCTAATTAATGTCTTGCAAATCTGTACATACATACATTTCCGAGAGAGTGGGGAGCGAGCGTTTCGCTCTCCCGGCCCATTTTGACAGTACGTTCCTATGCGATGAAAAGCAGGATAATTTGTTCCTCCTCCCCGAGCATATCTCGTCCGTGATTTGATGTAGCGCGCACACATACAGAGAGGAGTCATCCCCCCGCGCGTACCCGTACCCGTACGAGGCATGCACCGAGTACGAGGGACCGAGAACAATCACATCCTCCAAAAGCCCCCGCAAGCTCAAAAGACCGAGAAATCAAGATTGGGTCCTCCTGACACATCCACATCCCACCACCGCCGTCGAAACGCCCTCAGACGAAAGCTGGTCTCAGACCAACCATGAGCTCCACACCCCTGAAATTAGAAAGAAGGTCGTGCTCGTTGTGCCGTCGTGACTCGTGACTCGTGACTCGTGACCAGTGACCACCAACACGGCACACCACCCGAGATATAAAAAAAAGCCCCTTGCTTATTCGACTGACCTCCCAACTTCCCAACTTCTTACGTTTACTTTACTCCGCACCTGATGCAGGTACCCTGGCCCAAGCGGCTGGAGCTTAATTTCCAGGTGCCGCGATGATCGACCGACTAATAATCAATTTCACCAGTACTCGGTAGTGACAAACGTTCAGATCAATAACGAGGAACAAATTCCTCCTGCCGGTTATGTACATGTACGAGTACGTGGATGCTGTACTCGTACGGGACATAGGATATTCGGTACGTCGTACCTCGTCGGGCACGAATCCGCCTATCGTGACATGCACAAACAGGACATCTGGGCGTAGCTCGGTCGTCATGGCTGGTGACTCACTCTGGTCGTTGACGACTACTTTATACTCGTAGAAATGTTACAATGACTCTGATTACAAGCCAAAGTGAATGCATGAACCTCGTGACTGAAACTATTAATAAAGCTTGAAGCTGGCCACTCTCCCACTCTTCAAAGCTTCCCTCATACAGTACCTCGATTAATGTATTGATTTATCACCATAGAAACTGGCTTGACATCTATGCCCTCCATGTCCAACGTCACCCTTATTTGCTCGAATACAACATGTGCCGAAGGCCTTCACTCGACAAGCCCTTCAGGATTCCAATTGGATTGCTCCATCGTTTCTTTTTACCCTCAAGACCTTGTTCTACCATTTCATCCTTTTCAGTTTTGTGCTTCTCTTCCGAACGACTTTTCTCGGTGGAGTCTTCTGGGCCGATGTTAGTGCAAGAGTCAGATGCTGTCCGCCTTCTTGTACTTCTTTTACACAAACTGCCACCACCTTGTGAGAAGATAGATTGCTTGCTCCCACTGTTACCTATCATGCGACTGACCAGATTATCCATCGTGTCAATCTCCGGCATTTCATGCGACTTCTTTCTAGTGGTTGTAGGGGCCAATTCTTCAAAACTTTCCTTACGGACTTCGAAGACCGGAGGTGACACTTTCCTACTCCTTCTCCGCCCTTCGGTTGAGGTGTCATAAGATTTTCGGCTCACTATCGAAATGCTCCCTGACCGTCTGGAGAAGGGCGCGTGAATTGATGCCAGACTCAACTTTCGAGCCAAAGAGCCTGCAGAGGCTCGAATGATCTGGCCTCCTCGAGACCCGATCATTCCTGGGAATGGCAGTTTGTCCCTCGTCCAGACATCGGCCAGACCAGATTCTAGTCTCGCTCGTTCTGACCTTTTTGGTGACAGCACAACAATTCGATTCGATGTCATATGAGACTGTGACCTGTTGATTGACGAGCAAGAGATCTGGCGATATTCGTGAAGATCCTGTGGGTTATGTGTGTTCCGGACGATGACCTGAGAAATATTGGCTCGATTTCCCACCGTCGCCGCCCGCGAGGGGTTTCGGCCTGATAATGCACTCTGTGGACCGTAGATTGTTCCAACCGATCTAAGGTCAAGACTGACACTGCTTGGGATATGCCTGGAAAGGTCTTCTGTTCTGTTTTTCGGACTATATCTCCCCTGCAGACCGTCCTTCCAAACAATCTCCTCAGTTAACGAGCAGGCACTCATGATGAATTCATTTAGGTGGCCATTAATTTGAGCACAGAGTTTCCACGTATGAAGAGTTGAATGACATTGGAGACCCTGACCATCACTGGCTGACTCGATTCTAAAATCGCAAAGGTGCAAAAATGCAACAAGGTCCAGTTGAGATGTAGTCCCAGCTTGCAAGGCGATCATCAAGCTGAAGTCGAACAGCACACAAACCGCGTACCTTCCATCAATCCTGCTTTTGGTTTGCCATGTTACATGGAGGACACCACACAAGCGAATCTCGCCCAGAAGTCGGTAATTTTCGGATCGAATGGTCACCTGCTCGTAGGTGAGCCTCGATTGCAATGACCTGCGACGAAGAACCTGAGCCCGAGCTTCGTCGTTGTTCGTCGCTTCGTTGACGGCTCGGATGACTTCTCGTAGTCCTTGTATTGTTGCCTCAATATCGGCATGACTAGATGGGCAATCTGATACTGGCGTCTCCCTGAGCAAATCTTCGAAAAGCAAGGGATATTTCGTCAGGCGTTGGATTGGCTTGATCAAAAGGTCGCCGACTGTTCTCCCCTTTCGCTCGTCACACTTACGGTGATCAAGCGCAATCAGCGTCTTAGCAAGTGACTCCATGCCAGATTCATATGTCGACCACATCTCGGGCATTTGCTTCTGAAGTTCATGTGCAACTAGGGTGTGGTTCGCGCAGTATTCTTCATATGCGAAGAAATCATTCAAGAAGTCTTTGAACAATATTGCAATGTCAGAGACATCTCTTGGTTCAGCGCAGCCCAAATTTGCCCGACCATAAGTCAACTCTCCAGAGTCTACAGAACTTTGCGTCGGCCGATTGGCACGGCTGAACTTGTTGATTAGTGTGGACTCCAGGCTTCGCCAGCGCCTATGCTGACGAGGCGAGCCGAGATGCTGCGGCGAACTTGTGTCAGCCCATTTCCTTGCAGCTGCATCGTATGCTGCTTGATGAAGGCGACCCAGAAGCTTTTCATGTATGTGAAGCAGCTCATGGACATTTTTCTCAACAGAGATTCGGACACCGCTTGGGAATCTCATTGATGTTGCCAGAAGGGTTGAGTAGATGTAAATGAGCGCTTTAAGGTCCGCAACGTAGCTCTCCTCTGTTCGCACCAGCTCTCCAAGTATTTGGCGTCTCTTTAGTCCTCTTCGAAAAGCGGCTTCATCCATCGATGAGTTTGTTGCAGGTCGATCGCTATCCGTAGATTGGCGATGATGTGAACCCAACCCACCACAACTATCAGTAGACCAGCCGATCTTTGAGGACAAGGGTGCAAGACTAAAGCTGGCGTTGCTGAGGCTTGCCGTTTTGACAGTGTGCACGAACCCTGAGGATGCGGTTGAGTGCCGTTTGCCATGATGCATTTTGCGTGCGCCATTTATATCTGGAAGTGCAACTACTTGGGTAGAAGCTGGAGTGTCTGGTTCTCTGATAATCTGGCGAGGCTGTGGGAGATGGGATGAGATCGTATGGGCTGCATTACGTGCTGTCGTTGATCCGGTCTGGTGCGTGCCTCGTTTTGCGGCCAAGGTTCCGTTCGATAGCAGCGCTCCAGGTAGATTGATCCCAAATATTGGTCTGATACGTTTGTGCAAGTATTGCTGCTTTCCTTCTTGGTTATGTAATTCGGTCAGTGGGATACGCGTATGATGTGCTGCTCGACCATTACGAGGACTGTTTTGTGGAACGGTTCTCCCCTCAGCTTGACTACAGCTCATCGATCTTCTGGTCTGACCTGGAAGTCTCGTCCCCGTCAGGTCATTTGAGACCGAGCTCATTGCTGATGGCGGCGGCAATACTTCCACCTCGAATGGATCAACATTTCCATTTCCATTTCCATTCCCATTCCCATTCCCATTCTCGTCCTCAGTGGTGATGTCAACCGGCGCAGAAGCAATAGACAGAATCGAAGTGGTGGAATCCTGGTCATCTTGGTGAAGAGGGAAAGGGTGGATGGCAAAGGATGAAGCATTTGGATGGTCAGAATTAGCCAAGTTCGACGTATAGAGGTATTGAGGTGTCGTGTCAAAATGCCTCAGGAGTGGACTTGGGATGGAGGGGTACAAGAGATGAACAGTCATTCTGTAGCAATAGAGAAATAGCAAAATGATTAAAGAAATGATTGTGCAACGATGAATAAGAGAAAGAAACCAACGGTCAAAATTCCCATGAGGAGGACCAAGCGACCAAGGTCGAAGAAATTCCAAAAGCTGAGCGATAGAGAATTGCAGCAGCAACAATGAAGAAAAGAGAAAATGAATGTGAAGCAGTCACATAGATTTGGACTTGGATTCAGCAGTTCCGCGAGAACAGTGAAAGAAGGTCCAAGGCGCGTGGTAACAAGGAAAGAGCAAGGCTCGCGTTTCCTTGAGTGCCAATATGACCTGTTGAGCGGAGCCGGTCCAGAAATTTGTGACCTTTTTTTTGCACCTGGAAATCAATCACCCAACAGGCTGACAAGGGCAGTACAGACACGCAATGAGATTGTCTTGTGAAACATTGGCGTTGGAGCCCGTTACGGCTCGACTCACGGAGGAACATATCCATGTGGCTTTTCTCTTCTCGGAGGCTGTCGGCACATTTCAATCGAGCTCGATGGCTGAAAGTGGGTGAAGGAGGTCATCGCGCGTCATGAGTGACTTGGGTAATCATAGATTCGCAGGATGGATGTAGTGAATATGTGCGAAAAGGGGATGTAAGGGAGAGGCTCGAGGCTGAAGCAAGAGGCTGAAGCTCCTTACATCTTGACGCAATGAGGCGGCGACGGACGACGGCTCTTGGCACCACGTGCTTGGGAGCTTGGAATAAAAGCGAGCTGTCCTCTCCGCCAGTCTTTGGGTGCCAACTATCTAACCACCTCACATAGGGACCCAGGTATCTAGTTAGGTAGGTATTCACATCGGTCCCACCCGTGAGACCTCCCTGCTTTGACCCTACCGCCCAAATTACATATCACTTTGCGTCGCTGGCGCCTCCTGATAAAGAAGACCTTGTTCTAGTGTGGGCTGCGAAGCCTAAATACGAGTTCTAGGAGGAAAATCTGTAAGCTATTACATCTCTGTTTTGTCCATATATCACAATCTAAAAACACGTTGAGTGTGAATGTGAATCATAACTTCATAACAATCATTCGTTGCGGAACCCAGCTCTCGCTAAAGTCAAAGATCTAACGCTTGTAATTCCGACTTATATAACTTCCGTCATCTCGGCTGTACGATGACCTCTGCCACCTCCAACTCAGCGACCGAGCGCTGTGGTGGGATGATGGTCTCTTGAGTTGAGGCTGGGGGATAGCTCTTTAATATTGCTCTCGGCAATTTGACTATGTCAACGGTTGCTGCATCGTATCTGGCATAGTCTGGCTCCTCATCTTGATTTCTCTAATTGTCCAGCACCCTCGAAAGCAACGACCAGGATGGAGAACTGTCAGTGCGCCCGTGGCAATGAGGATCATCCCACCTTCCAAAATCTTGCAAGTTATTCTTACGGCTGGTGGAAAGGGACAGGTATTCCATACCATGAAATGGATCTCGCTGTTGGCAAGTGGCCCAGTGAAGCCTTGTCGCAATTCGGCAATACGAAGGACTGATCGTGTGAATATGCAAACCGTTGCCATTCCGACTCCTGTGCACAAGATATCTTGTAAGCAGACTGGTCGAACCATTGTACATTAGGAGCGGAAACGAACCAAAGAGGAATGCATGGAAAGACCAGGTCTCTCTGACATGACGAAACCGATCAAGTACCTGCTGCGGCCGACGGCGAACGTTGCTGGCGAAATGCATGCAACAGCAAATGAAGATGAATAGGGAAACCGCCTGCGTGGCCAATCCAGCAATGACAATGTCGATACCGGCTTGAATCCCGTTAGGTTGCTGTTGAGTGGAGCAGATACCTCCTCCAAGCCCCTGAAGGATCAGTTTGACAAGATCACAAGCGACAAAGATCAACAGGTACGTCCGGGGCTAGTTAATGGTCAGCGAAATCCCCAAGCAGCAGAGTTACATTCCACGAACGTACCCTGAGAGCCGAAAGATCTTCACCATAAACTCGCACAAGGTGGCCCATACAGAGATAGATAGAAGCTGCCAAAAATGCTGGGCCTAGGATGAGAGTGGTATTATCCCTACAGCACGATGTCAGCCTCTTAGACCAGATCGATTCGAGTACACCAACAAGAGAAATGCTTCTCTACTGCCAGAGTTTTTGTGGATAAGAGTCGCGCAGTGTATCCCATCAACTCTACAGAATACCTCCAAGCATCGGTCCCATGAAATCCCATGTGCGGTACCATATAACTTGAGTGAGCTGGCCAAGCAGGCATATCGACAGAATGGCAATGCATAGTCCATTGGCGGCAAGATTGGGGTTGTACGCAAAATAAGTGAACTGGGAGCCTGGAACCAGCGTCATTGTGTCTTGATGGTACAGAACTTTTGTTCCAAGGTGAGAAGTGGTGGTCAGATCCCTTCTTAAGGAGAGATCCGCTCGCAGATTTGCAGCGCGGATTAATTCTCTTGACAGATGATGCGGCTGAGCTGAGCCGGGAAACACGAACTACCGGACCTACCAAGTTCAGATGACTTAAATAAGCGCAGTCTCAAATCAAGTTGGCTCCAAAGAGTAACGGCTGGAATCTGGGGAGCCTACCTCGCGATTTATGCTTCGGTTGATTCCTTGTGTGTTAAACCATATTGCTGGTTAGTATTCGGAGTACCACAGACTTCAATGAGCCACCTTCCCGCCAGCCGCGAAACGTGCTTGGTCGGATACGGCGAGCAAACAAGCTGAGGGAGTCCTCGGGCTTCCCTTTGCAGGCGGCGCTATGCCTAAAACCGCTGTTCCAGGCGCCCTCAGCCACCAAGCGACAACTGTCTGCTGAACCAAAGTCTCTACTAACCTTGTCTCCCTTTTGGTGAGAAGATGCGTACGATGGTCTCTTCGTGTTCAGTCTTAGCTTAATGCCAACCTGCAAGAATGGGTGGTCGGGCTGGCTATCACCTTTCAGCCCACAACATCCCAGACCTTGAACTGCATGTGTTGAGACCGACCTCTACTAGGTATTCAGAACGGAGTCCATGGTACTCGCGGTGATTCTACAGCACCTGAACCTACTAGCTCAGATCTCCTCCCCGTTGCGGACCACTCAAGGCCAACGAGAACATTGTAGTGCCTCCAGAGCGGTGTCCATGGCGGTTGTGCCACTGGTCGAATCGACAGCATACTCATCTACCTTCCTACTCTGCATTTGTCCTGTCTTCAGATGTGCAAATGGCTCTGCATCACTGGAATTCACAGCTTGCAGAAAGTAAATTCCTAGTCCATACATACCAGCAGATAGTGGACCTGATGGATGAAGCATGGCTCTTGCGCAAATCAGACGTGGCAGACTCAGAATGGGTTTTCGATAAACAGCCACAATGTGCGTTAGAGGTCGCGAACTGTAAGTAAAGTTACCAACTGGGCAGGAGTTCCCAACCTTGAGCATGCCCTTCTTGCCCTTGACCTTCCTTTCCACATTTTCCCCGTGAGTCGCGTGTTATGAGTTGATTTTAGGGCTTCTCCATGACCCGTCAAGGGGTCTGCTAATTCCATATTTTTTTAACCTGCATCATGGACGTACACCATCTTGCGGTGTCGAATATCGCACGTCGCGTTGCCTTCTTTCACGCTGAGAAGACACCATTCCGCATCTACCATGGCAGCACAAACAGCACAAGATCTACGACCTTTTCTGACGCCACCTCGATTGACACGTCGGACCTTAAACATGTGATCTCGGTCGACCAACAAGCACGAACATGTCTGGTCGAGTCCAATGTCCCCAGGGACGCATTGGTGGCGGCCACAATAGCCTTTCGTCTAATTCCGCCTGTCGTTCCCGGCTGAATCGAGTTCATTTCGCTATGGCTTCTTTGATCAATGCGTCAAATGGGTCGAGATTATTCTGGCTAATGGCGAGATTGTCACTGCTTCGCCCTTCGAAAACCCTGATCTCTTCTATGGATCTGCTGCGACGTTCGGCACAATTGGCGTGGCGACACTTTTCGAACTTCGATTGATTCCTGCCCGAGACTTTGTCGAATTAACGTATCACCCAGTCCATGCATTCTCAGAAGCGCAGAAGAGAATAGCAGACTTGGCCTCGTCTCCAACTGTGGATTTTGTCGATAGTATCATGTTCTCAAAAGCTAATGGAGTTGTTGTCTCTGGATCTCTAGTGGACCTCGGTCAATACGAACGGGCAGAAACCCCACGAACTATCTCCTTCTCTCGATGCTTGGATCAATGATTCTATATACATGCCCAGGACACGCTACAGACACACCAGCATGAAGAACTTCTTTAGCGGGAATTGGCATCAGTCACCGAGTATCTCTTTCGCTATGATTGAGGCGCGTTCTGGACGGGTACTTTCGTATTTGAATGGTTTGGTGTGCCTTTCAATCATGTCACACGTTACGCGCTTGACTGGCTGATGTCGACTCGGATACTATATCATGGCCTGCACGCCAGTAAATTGGGAGCCGGGTACATTATCCAAGACCTCTGTCTCCCTCAAGAGACTGCGGCGGAATTTGTGGACTGGATGCATGCAGACTGGGCAATATACCCTTTGTGGCTGTGTCCCATCAAACGAAACGAGGGAGTTTCGATGAATCCTCATACACCATCAGCGACTATTTCCGGCAGAACGAGCTGCTAATCTCTTCTAAACATCGGTGTATGGGCCCGCTGTCCTTCTGAAGACAGAGTCGCCTGCAATCGGCGCTTGGAAGTAAAGCTGAAGTCGCTGCGTGGGATGAAGTGGCAATATGCTGACACTTTTTATACCGAGGAAGAATTCTGGGCCATCTACGACCGGGAAGGGTACCAGAAGCTTCGCAGGAAGTATGGCGCAGAGAGCTTGCCGGATGTTTATCAAAAAGTTCGAACGATCGTAGCGGACAAAGGCAAGATTCTGACTGTCCCGGCCCGCATTACTGGTGTACTTACAGGTGATACTTCCCTTCAAAATCTGTGGGAAATCATATGGAGTGTCTGGCCTTTGGTGGGCGTTAAGGCAGTTCTTTCTGCGCTTATGGGAGTCGAATACCTGAGAAAGAACGACTGATCGGAAACAAGACTTGGTGGGAGAGCTTCCCTTCCAACAAAACAGATTGGCCAAATGCAGTGGTGTTGTCAGTGACGGCTCAGTTGCTATGATCATAGTTCTCGACACCGCACCATCACGTCTGGGTGACGTCTTCCGAATTCGATTATTAGTAATCAAGAAAGGGCACATGATTTTTCAAAACTAGGGACCCGTTGGTTATTGATCACCTGTATAGGAAGTACTCTACAGTGTGCAAGTCTACATCACATCTTTAGTGCCCAAACTTCGCATGCAGGTACAACAGACCCTTGTTCTTTTGGGTTTCAAGTATACTTCACGTGACCCACCCAAATGCGACGTCGCACTTTAATACGCCTCGGTCTCTCACATTCTGCTCAATGGCAAAGCCCTGGTAAACAAAGTAATCGACACGGGCCACAGCGGTGACATTAACGACACCTTGTGATGGCAAATGGTATACGAAGTCGAACAGGATGCCTCACGTGCCGACTTCGTAAAAAGAAATGTGACGAGGGCCGACCAGTATGCCAGACCTGTCACTCCATCGAATTGACGTGTTATGGTTATAATACGCCTTTCCCACGTTGGTATACTGACAAGACCAACTGGGAAGAGGTGAAGAACTCTCCTGAGGCTAAAGCTCTTCGAGCTCTTGCAGAAACTCGTTACAAAATTCGCAGGAAGTTTGGACTGAAGAAATTTGCCTCCGCCCCTGACACCAGCAACGAGAACACCGTTTCTGATGATTCATTCCAATTTAAATCGTCATCTACGGAGAACAGCGTTGCCATGATCTCAAATCCGTCTTCCAGAGCCGTGACTACCCCAAATGTATGGCAACTTTATCCAGAGACGATATGGTGGGATAGTGCACTCTGCAATTTAGCACCGGTCAATCCATCTTCTTCTCGAAAAGACATACGTTTACTCATGGTATTTTTGGAAGTCATCCATCCAATAACACACGGATTCTACCAGCTGTCATCTAGCGGAGATCGAAGCTGGCTCCTCAGCCGTCTTGTCGGCGATCAAGCTTTGTATCATGCCTCCTTGAGCATCAGTGCATGTTTTGACCATTCCCTCACACAGCCACCAAAGATTGATGCTATCGGCATCTGCTCCAAGGTGAGATCCTTGCAGAACATAGCAATCCATGAATTGCAGACCAGAATTCATGCGTTCGTGACCGAGGAGAGGCTGTCGCTCCAAGACTTCGTCTGCGCTGGGGTGCAACTCCTTGACATCATCTTGAGCCTCATCACCCTCGAGGTTTTCAGCATGCTGCAAGGGCACTGGGAGACGCACCACCAAGCCGCAAGAATGCTCTTGGACTATATTGAGACTTATTCTCTATCCAAAGGTGACAACAACATGGGTCAGAATGGATCTCCCATTGCATACGTTCTGCTGATGCCTCCATTGGACGACCAACAAAGACGCACCATCATGTTTTGCCTGGCTAACTTCATATGGGTTGATGTTATAGCTACGGCTACCTTCGGACTTTCATGTTATACTCCCTGCGCTTTCGACTACCTCTCTCTTCTCGAGAACGGCGATATCAAGCCCGAACATGCCATGGGATGTCAAGGATGGATCCTGGCAAGCATCGTGGAGATTGCAAGGTTGGAGCAGAGGAAAACGGCGCAGCAAACCCAGATATGTATGATAAGTACCACGGCGGAGACCACGCTTCGAGGTCTTCAGCTTTCAGACAAGCTCAGATCTGGAATTGAGAGACTCGAAAAGGAAGGCCGCAAGGCAAATGTGCCAGTTGCTTCTAGTCTTGAAGAAGACAGCAGACTCGTCAGCATTCTCTGGGCCTACGCTGCACAAATATTCTTGCAAGCCACAATTCTTGAGGCTGAGCATGCGCAACCATATATCGATCAGACTTTCATCAACATTTGCCTCCAGAAACTCGAGGAGCTACCCACTCGTCTTATGATCCGTGTTTGTTGGCCGTATACGATTGTCGGATGTATGGCCTCAGATGAGTTCCACGCAAGATTTCGCCGGATTGTTGGCAGGACTATGGAACAATCTCAGCCTCCTGGTATGACATGGAAGGGCCTGATGGTAATGGAAGAGTGCTGGAGAGGCCAGCAAATACATGAGTATAAGAGGAACGGGTGGAGAGAAGCCATGGAACGTCTTCGTTCAAGGATTCTTCTTGTCTGAGAAATGTAAGAACATGAGCTGAGTTTCAGACACTTATGAAAAGGCACTTCATATTGCTTGAGCCAGACCTCGACTCTGACGTGCGGAAAATTCCTTCTCAGTGTGTCCAAATCACTCGCAAGCATGGGCCGTATCACGATCCCTTTTCTAGCGCCTGAAGCCTTTCCACCTCAGGCCGTACCCTCAGACAAGCGCGCAAAACGCCATCATTGCTCGTGTTGAACACCATCACCGGCGTGGGCTTGACGAACCTCACCGCCGCATTCGCCAGCCACTCAAACAAGGCGGCCTTCTCGGATACTGGACCCCAGGCGCCCACAGCGACGATGTGCCAGGGTTGGGCACGGAGTTTCGCGAGAACAGTCGCGTATTCTGGTTCCGCGGCATATGTGAGGGATTACTGGATATCGAGGCCGTGCTGGGGCCCGTTGGCGATGTTGCCCTCGATCATTTGATCAGGGCTTCCGAGAAGGGCTCGCTTGATGCCATGTGAACGCCCAACAGGATGACTTTGAGCGATGTAGCGCGGGCGGAGGTGGAGGTTGTCATCGTTGCGAGCTGGTTTGGGTGCGGAGCTTTCGAACAGGGGGATGAAGGGGAATGTCTTGAGAGCGTGTAGAAGTTGGCTCTGGGCCGAGCACACCCCAATGCGTTTTGTACCGTTAATCCGTTGGCCACGGTACGGTTCCACATGATGGAGTTCATGTCCTGATCGCTCTTTCATGGGCATGTCATGGTGTAAGCGAAGGGCAATTGTGCCGAGTAGATGTATACATCGAGTTGAGCATTGTCAATCTTCCAATCAATATTCCTTCCCCGTCTCCCGCTTAGTGGAAGCAGATGCTACGCGAACTGCAAGATATGTAAACCTTGAAGGGCTTTGTGAGGGAACGTATGTCCTGGGCAGAAGTACGTGCGTACCTAAGGCAGGGAACTAGAAACTCAATTCTGCAACGCTAATTCCGCGGCCGATCTACAATACTGTATACTATGTGACCATTCATTGGAATGACTAATTGAACAAGCCCAGATAAGCTATCCACCTGACCCAAACATACATAGAATCAGAGGTTTCTGTAGTTAAGCCGTCTACGAGTACTGCGCGTCATGTAGATCACTACGCGTCATGGCACCCACATGGCAAGCTATTCGAGCATGACAAATAGAGGTACAGTATTCTGCTTGAAAGAGGTTTAGCTTAGCCGCGGTCGATTTAATGCGGCCTCCAGTGACAGCGCGTACTCCACGGACGGGATAGAAGGAGAGCCGGACACCCATGTCCTTTTGCACGCTCTGCACTGCCGTCTCAACAAAACCGACCCTCTCCCCTCCAATGTCGTTCTTTATAGAATCCAATATCAAGCTGTCAGCTGTGGCCATCCTCTTCCGCCGATATACTTCTTCCTGATTATTCTCATCACCTCCAGGCAAAGAATGTCTTGCCCACAGTGTTTTGCGGGCCATATCAACCCTGGGACGCCACTGGGACGTATTGAGAAGGTGTATGGCCTGAGTACTTACATTGCAGAGCCCCCCGATGGGAAAGAGCCGAAAGGAATCGTTGTCATCATTCCTGATGCCTTCGGATTGCCGTTCGTCAATAATCAGATCTTAGCGGATCATTATGCTTCGCTTGGGCAGTATCTGGTATATCTTCCCGATTTCATGGATGGTACGTCGAACTAGCACTCTGATCGCTTTGCCTCAAACACCCCCACCCCTTGGGCCGTATTATTCTGTGAGTCGTGTTTTGTAAATGACTGTTGAACTTCAGGTAAGGAGGCGTCTGTCAAAACGATGCTCAACATGGCCCACCTGTTTGATAAAAAGACTTCCTGGCTCGCGACCCCGTAAGTCAAAACCTTTCTGACGTCCATTGTGCAACTCGGAAGGCTCACATGTTTTAGCTACTATGTTGTTGCCATTATGTATGACTTCGTTCCCTTCTTGGTCAGAAATAGATTTGGTGTAGGTTGGCCGAGGGTGACATCTTTCCTTCGAGCTCTCCGTGCGGACAAGGGCATGGGTGTCCCCGTCGGGGTGGCAGGCTTCTGCTGGGGTGGACTCTATCCCTTCAGACTTACTCACAATCGTCCGGACGCTAGAACCGAAAGCGGGGAACCGTTGGCAGATGCATTCTTTTCTGCTCATGCCAGTAGCGTTGTGGTCCCTCAGGACATAGAAGGGGTAACCATGAACCTGTCATTTGCAATGGGTGACGACGATGCGGTGATGAACATTCAGCAAGTTCGCAAGGCGCAGGAAATCCTGGCGCGTAAAGAAGATGTTGAATCCGAGGTCATCATTTATCCAGGAGCAAAGCATGGCTTTGCCGTTCGGGCCAGCAGAACAGAACCCGACGCACAGGAGACTAAACAAGCCGAAGAAGCAGAGAGGCAGGCCATTGCATGGTTTCAGCGACGATTTGAGGCGCTCAAGCGGGGAAATACCGCTTAGGTGATTGAAGCTGGCAGACTGTTATCAACAAAGCAGAATTGAATCATGGGAAATCATCCGGCCGTTACAGGAGAAAGTTTTTTAAAAGTTAGCGGCACCTTTACCTGCTCAAGCCCAGAGGTGATATGATCGATTATGACCGGTTCCAAGTCCGCTAGCCAGGAGCCCGAAAGGAACGGAACGTACCAAGGTTGGGGCGGGAGCATACAGGAGCCACGTTTATGATCAAGCAGATCGAGCATGAATCGAAAGTTTCGTAGTTACTTGGACAAACTTACCGCGTTCCATGCTGAGATTGATGCGTTCGAGTTCTCCAGTTCCAATCAGGGTGCTTCTGTGCATTAACACATGACAGAAGAGCATTAGACATTGGCGATATATTGCCATGGCTGCCTACCTAGGTAGGTACTTTAGGTATGTACTCGTACAACCTGGACGAGGTGTGGGAAACACAGGAGACAGGTGAGCCTGAGGGAGGGCCTTACCAGTGGCTCCTTTCCAGCTTGGTGAATGACGAGCATCACCCACGAGGGGTGACGAGGACTCGGAAATTGCTTAGTCATCCCGCATTAGCCAAGGCATCACCCAGGTGTCACTGACTGGGCGTCACCAGGCGTTGTGCTCTAAGTACTGCCAGTCCTACATTCTCCAACCTAGCTCAAGGACCATTTGCAGGAATTTGGTCTGGGTTAACGACCATGGGACTTCCAATGGATCCCAATCTGGCAGATATACATGTGCCGAGTGGTCCAACGTCTGTCAATCACGCGCAGTCCTACGAAGGTCTGACGCTGCAACAACTCATCACTAGAAAAGACAATCTGGAAGCAGAGCTCAAGGCATTGGGTGCGGTGCTGGATAGCCATGGAGTCACAATGCAGACCACTCTCACTACTTTTGATGGCTTTCCTCGATCTGATATCGACGTGGCCCAAGTCCGGGTAACGCGAGCGAGGATCATTACTCTGCGCAATGACTGGAAAGATCTGATGGACAGAATCGAGAAGGGTCTTCATGAACACCATGCTAAATATCAGGCTTCAGATGAATACAAGCAGTCCCTCTTACAACCACCACCCGAACCTTCTCCCGCATCCGCATCCGCATCCGCACCTCAACGCGAACCCGCTGTTCCTGAAACTCCCTTCGCCAAAGTCAACAACGTGGAGCCTGGCAGTCCGGCTCACGAAGCTGGTTTAAAAGCAGGCGATGTGATTCGAAGATTCGGCGATGTGATTTGGTCTAATCACGAGAGATTGCGCAAGGTCGGCGAGACTGTTGGCCAAAATCTGGGTCGTACGATAAAAGTTATGGTTTCTCGTGGAAGTGGAGCGGATGCTCAAGAGCTGGAAGTGAACCTGACTCCCAGACAAAACTGGGGTGGCAGAGGCACTTTGGGCTGTCATATTGTGCCGATCTGAGCTGGCATGGCGCCTTGTGGGAGACATACATCGGCCATGCAAAGTTGCAGGTCGCAAGCAAGCCAGATCACATACAAAACATGCAAGGAGATCAAGAAGAAGAATAGTCGATGGTTCATGAAGCCAACCCACGCGCACAGCTGCAATCAATTCGCAGCAGCTCTCCTCGACTGCGTTGTGGATTTTACGTGTTCAGTGGTCAAGCGCCCATCACCAGAGTCACACATGGCAACGTTGAAGCTGGGTAACAAAGCCAGTCACACAAAGAGGTGGCTGAAAAGGGAGCCAGGCGAGAGACGCTCTTTTGCCAGCCCAAGGCCGTCCTTGATGGGCGGTAGAGCAGGCAGAGCAATGACATGAGAGCTCCAATGAATGGTGTACGATATTCGCAGCTATTCAATGGAGCGCAGCAGAGCAATGTCAGGCAGCTGTAGACTACCCAAAGACTTTCCCTTCTTACTTGTCGGAACCAAGGAATGGTACTCGTAAACCCATTTGCCTATACACGTGACATGGCCCGGTTGGATGGTGAAAGAAAAAATGCAGGTGACGGTGCCCGCAGCGCCACTACAGACTGTGCAGGCAGGCAGTAACGGGTACCCGGTAGCACGTAGCGCCTCCCCAAAGGCCTCTCCCAAGTCCCAACCCCAGCAACTTGAATTTGGTGTCTTGGCATTGCGGCGGTTTCTGAAAACAAATTGCGCCTGCCTCTTCATCTAAACTCCACCTTGCCTGAATCCCACCTTTTGGTTCCGTCTCTATCTTCCTGATACATCTCTCACGACTGTTCGCATCGTGATCGAAGTGTTTGCGCAAACCACTCAATCCCGCTCCAAATCCTCTATCCTCATCTCTAGCCTCCAGCAACACATCAACCACCATGGCGGAAGCTGCCCAAGGTCCACCAACCTTCAAGCTCGTTCTAGTCGGCGATGGCGGTACTGGCAAGGTAAGCTATCATCTCGACCCTTATTACCGATCATGACCTCCATTGCGGCGATTTGGCTTACTTACTGATTGTTTGGGATAGACAACCTTCGTCAAGCGTCATCTAACTGGCGAGTTTGAGAAGAAATACATCGCCACTCTTGGTGTTGAAGTCCACCCATTGGGTTTCTCGACTGTAAGTGTATCGGATGCCACTCTCCCGTCGCTCCTAACCCATTTCTACAGAATCTCGGTCAAATTCAATTCGATGTCTGGGATACCGCTGGTCAAGAGAAATTTGGCGGTCTAAGAGATGGCTACTACATCAACGGTCAATGCGGTATCATCATGTTCGACGTCACCTCCAGAATCACATACAAGAATGTTCCCAACTGGCACCGTAAGATTTCTTATCCATCCCCCCCCGCTCGATTGACTAATGGCTTCAAAAAGGTGATCTTGTTCGTGTGTGTGAGAATGTTCCCATTGTCCTCTGCGGAAATAAGGTCGATGTCAAAGAACGAAAAGTCAAGGCCAAGACTATCACATTCCACCGCAAGAAGAACCTCCAGTACTACGATATTAGTGCCAAATCCAACTATAATTTCGAAAAGCCCTTCCTTTGGCTAGCCCGAAAGCTGGTTGGCAATCCTCAGCTTGATTTCGTTGCGGCTCCCGCTCTCGCTCCACCAGAGGTTCAGATCAACCAACAACTGCTCGATCAATACCACAAGGAAATGACCGAAGCCGCAGCCATGCCTCTACCTGACGAGGAGGACCCTGATTTGTAAGCGTATGCTTTCACCTTTTAACACCCTGCTTGGGCAGTCGTGTAAGTGATCGGATCTGGCTTCTATCATCAGTTACATTGGATGGGTTTAGCGAGGCGACAGAAAGAAGGTCGTGATGATTGAAATTCCCAACCCGTGGGGGGAGATAAGGAGATTCGGGGGAGCGCAGTGATGGCGTTGATGGCTTGCCCTTTCCCGCAAAGAGTGCACAGCCTCGGCCTCAAGCTCAAGCTCAAGCTCAAGCTCGAGTTATGATGAGAATACGAAACGAGAGTTGGAACCGATGTTGCTCTCCATCGGGAGCAAGCAGACGACAAGGAGCAAAGCCATGATACAAAGTGCTGTTTTCCCTTTTCTACTTCCGGCAGTCTAGACTACAGATTCCAAAATAGCATAGCGAGATTATTCAAACCAAAGAGCCAAGAATGCAGACCGCTTTTCCTTACTTCTGCCATAATAATGTAGCGGATGCTCGATCGAACATATGAGGATCCGAAAGTGGTGTTCATCAACCCTGATCGAGGGTTAAAGAGGTACGAGGACGATTTTCAACCCCGCAGTCGTCATATATCATGATTGTCTTGTCTTAGCTGGGTAGCAATTGTACTACGGCCAAAGCACTGGATCCTCTAGGTCTATAGCTAAGTACGCTCACAGGCCGTTCGACACAGCGTGTGGCCGGCGCCATGCTCACAGAATTTCACGTCACGAAAACGTCGTCTCATCACCAAGCCCACTAATCGAAAAAGAAAGAGCCCCTCAATGCCATGCCGGCTCATTAAATCAAAAGTGGTATCTCTCCCCAGCAATTCTGGTAGGACCCCGTTGATGTCTCTGTCCAACAACTGTGTATCCGCATGTCGTCCGTGTTCACGCGTCTCCGCGGGGTTTTGACCTGGAGGAGTGTATTTGTACCTTGACGCCGTGCACATCTGCGCTGTAATCAACCAAGCCAACTCTGCCAACTAACTAAGCGGCAACCTCACGAATCTCGCCTCGACGCCCTCTTCACTCAAGATCGAGTCGAGGGCGGCTTTCTCCGTCTCGGGAGGCGGTTGCTGCTGTGACTTGGACTTGGACTTGGACTTGCCAGACGTGGATTCACTCGCCGGCTGGAAATTCTCAACCTCCAACCCTCTACCTCGCATGACTGCCAGGATTGCGCGGACATTGAGCTCGATCGTCTTCTGCGGGTCATGGGCTTTCATCAGGTAGCGTGTCAGGTTAGGGAAGAGAAGTCCAAAGTCGGACTGGGAGAGGTGGGCGGAGTCTGGGATCAGATAGAGCGCGGGTGCGGTGGGTTCGGCTGTAGTGGGAGGTGGGGTGGAGGCTGGGCTTGGGCTTGATGTTCGGCTGGGCTCTGTTGAGGAAGTAGTCGACGATGGCGGCGTTTCCTCGTCGGGGAATGGGAGGGGAGCTTTGCCGGGGGGCGTTGACATGGTGGACCTTTCGTCATCAGAAGATGCTGAACAGTCAGACTTTGCCCGGTCGAACTCTTTGATCGCCTCAGCGGGTCGGTTCGACAAGGCCGCCTTGGTGCGACTCAAGAGTTCTGTCCACTTGTGGAACTCTGTTGATATGACCGCTACCACGTTTGTATTGTCTTTTTCTGAAGATGGTCGGCGGTCGTAGCATGGCAGAGGTTTCTCCCATAGCCACTGCGTCACATCGCCTCGCAGGGGCATGGTCCAAAGGTCGAGCAGGGCGACGGGGGAGTCAGGTGTGATTTGTTCCACAAGCTCGCTATTTTTGGCGGGCGTATACAATGGTCGCCAGTCCCGGTTGTCTTCATAGCCAGTGCCTACTAGGGATGGGAGGTGTTCATGATAATAGACTGACTTGACAAACTGGACTGTCGTAGCTGCGCCAAAAGAATGACCAGCCCAGGTAATGTGGCCTGGTTGGAGGTCAAGGGTCTGCGACAGAGAAGGCAGTGGTTCACGCTGACTCGGTGAAGCAGCATAGTTTGTGAAAGTCTTTCCAGTATTGAGAGAGAGAAGAACGGTCGACAACAGCTCCATTTCCCACAGCCGGATCCGGAGTTGCGCATTCCGAGCGTTGAGCACGTCTGGGGTTGGCGAGTGGGAGTGTTTTTGGTAGGGAATTGAAGATGTATGCTGCCCAGAAGACGACCGGATGAGGGAGATAGGGGCACTCCCATCTCGATGCTCAGGGGCCGCACAGACTATACCGAAGCTAGCCAACGCGGCGCAGACAGAGCTGTAGGTGTTGAAGTTGCCTCCCAAGCCGTGTGAGAAGACCACCAGAGGGTACTTTGAGGATGCTGTCCTCGGAAGAAGTGGAGCGTCTGGAATAGCAGGAATGGTGGTGTACTTGATGAGGGAGGGCAGTGCTGAGATGAATGATGCCAGACGAGCCCCGGCTCCTAGAAAAGACGAATATGCCTCAATCCATTGGCTTTGTGGTGGAGGTAACCATTTTATGGAACCTGAAGTTTCTGTAGGCAATGTAGGGTAGTAGAGGCGGAATTTGATGGTAGAGATGGTTGAATCTGTGGATGGTGCAGATGAAGCAATCTCAGAAACTGGGATCTCCCATTCAGATGTGCCAACCTTGTGAGGTCCAAATGGTTCCGGCAGAGATGGTACTGGATTAAGATATGAGATCATCTTCAGATTCCTTCTGTGTGTGGTGATTGGTCTCGTGCTGCAGCAAGGCAGGGTTGGGGTGATCGAATTTTGAAACTGCCCCAGCTATTGGGTTCGAAAGATAATATATGTGCAGTTAGCATAAGATGAGGAAAGGGAGAGAACACGATTCAGGTTAGTAGGATTAATGGTATGGCATGAGGCTACAAAGTGCATGTATACGTATAAGAGAAGCAAAGGGTCGCGTGCTTTTCTGTGGAAGGGTTTCCTTGTGTGCATGGCCAGTGGCCAGTTGGCTGTGGTGCCCGGAAATCCGTTACTGATGTCATGCTAGCTCGGCACTGAACGTGGACCGAAAAGCTTGGTTATGAAGGAACGCCTCGAAAGACTCAAGGGCCGTCAATGTGAGTTTCGGTGTGGCAAAGCACGGGTAGGATGAAGGAAAAACTTGGTGAAAAGACTCAAAACGGATCGGGCTCGCCGGGGCTCCGTCTCAGGTGGTATCATGTTTGGTGCCATGACCGTGACCCCTATTCTGAATACCTCGGCATGTTGTCCAATTGAGGGCACAATAAATGTATATAATTGTGTCTTTTGGGGCCATTCGGCAGGTGCGGATAACACGAGTGCCATCGGCTATCTCAGACTGGGAGAAAGGCTACAGTTCAATTGGGATCGGATTGGTAGGTTTGAGCAGCGCCCCAATTGTGTCACGAGCCACGACGCGCCACACGACCGTGTTCACGTGTCAGGGCTCTGAGGGCCGGGCACGATCGCGATCGACAACTGATACACCGATAAAGCAGGTAAGCCGAGTCACATGTTCTTCTTTGCCAACGACTTGCCCCCGACTGCGTTTGTTTGAAACTGAGGTCTACTGTTTCATCACAACATTGTGAAAGCCTCTATCACCAGCCACAGTCACTTGTTAACCTCGAATCATAATATATGATTTGTGGGCGAGGATCCAAGTCAGAACCACAACACAACAGTCCAAGGTGCTGGAAGAGCCTCCGAGACGGGCGTTTGGCGCGTGTGCACCACGAAATTCCCGTCTAATGCACGACGTGCATCTCCAACCTCCTTGTCCTGCCTTGACTTCCCCTCAAGCACCTATAGACTCGTCCTATTCTCTGTTCGCGTGTTCTCGACCGTGCCAAAGTCGCGATATAGCACGACAACACATATGCAGCACAATCCTTCTTGCTGCATTCAATGCCATTCCCTTTCCGTGAAATGACTCACTCTATATCTATACGCATTCCCACCATTTGCTGCCTTGAAAAGGTAGGTTTGTAATTTCCCCTCTTGCCGTGTTGGTCGACCTCCCTCAGTCCTTCTATACACTTGTTACCTGGTTTTCTTCTAGCCTACTCCTTCAAGCACCAATATGTGTGGACGAAGGTAGTTTCATTGTATTCCATTTGTTATATTCTACTCGGACTCTCCACTCTTGCCTTTTCAACTGGTGCTCGGGAACATTTGTCTATACCCTTTCTACCTCAGCCTAAGAACATTCTGCCTTACCTAATCACCCAAGCAATGCACAACGTCCAATATGTCTTCTCTCGCCTTCGCCAATATGTGGCGGACCGACCTTATTCGACAAGGTGTCTTAAGCCAGGTCCAGCAGGATGATCTTCGAACTCTGCGACTCGTCGGTAAAGATTTTGCCAGGAATGTCGCTCCGGTTCTGTTCAGATCCATCACAGTCCACTTCAGTACCACTACCTTTACGCGCAGGGCGCGAATGTCTGCACTGGATCGCATTGGTATTCATGTTCGAGAGCTAGTGTTCAGCATGCCGCATCACGTGGACACCTTCCTCCACCCTCTTCTCATACCTGGTACTTTGGAAGAGGTCAAGTTTATCTACGAGCCACGTCTAAGCATGTCGCGACCGGCTTCGTCCTCCAGCTCGACCACTTCCTCCTGTTACTCTAGCTGCTCATCCACTTCCTCTTCTAAGTATGGGTCTTGGGAGATGAATGACTTACTGGTTAAACATTATCCACCTCTTTTTCACGCCGCCACAGATGTCGACTCCTTTTTCAGAGCCTTTATTGCAATGCCAAACCTTCGTCACCTACATATCTCATGCCCGGGCCAGCCCTCTGGTCAGAGATATAGGAGAGACATTGTTGACTATGCTTTGGTCTCACTGCGGTTGGCCATTGAGACGACCAATCCAACTCAACTCGAGTCCCTCGAGCTTGCACCGATACACCCTGGAGCAATGCTCCACTTGAGACCTCAGACGAGCATTGGCTCGTCGCCTGCTTCCACTCGCGTGTGGAAACGTATCAAAACGCTCCGTATCGAGATGGACTCCTTTGAATATGGTCGTGATCAACCTTCAGACCACCTGAAGATTCTTCACAGCTATTTGGGCTCGCTACGAAGCCTGGAGAACTTAAAATTCCAATGGCAGGGGGCGAAAGGTCCCTGTCCCCTCTCTCTCCACATCGAACCTTGTACATCACGTCCAACTTCACTTGACTGTTCCAATGCCTGTCCAGACTCAAGCACTAAATCTGCCTTCAGACCGCTCAAGTTTCGTCTCCTGAAGACCATGCATCTCACCAATGCCAGTCTCGATGCGGACCAAGCATCCGCCTTCATTATGTCCCACCGAAAAGTGCTGCATGAGTTTGAGTTTGAGAAGTGCCATTTGAGGTCCGGCACTTGGGATGATGCATTGGCGCCATTGACGTCCCGCATCCCAAAGACAGCTGCTTGGAAGGGTCAGAAGCTGGAACAAGAAGAGGTCATGAATGTCCCGATCATGCTCAGTCCTGTCGATGAGAAGACTGAGCTGATCGACTGTGTTCATGAGCCATTGTGGGACGATGTCTTCCGGAAAAGTCGACATTTGCAAGCTCTCCGAAAAGTGAGCTCGCGCACCAAGGATATGGTACCTCAGCAAGTCAAGAAGCTTCTGCGCTCGGCAAGGGTCGCCTGGCATTGATGGTGACTGGATTCATGCGGCGAACCAGTACGGCTCCCTCCTTGAGTCTCTCATGGTGTGTGCAGGTGTAGTCATTCGAGGCCGTGACGACCATTCACGATGACTATTGGTTTTTGTGCATGAGTACTCTCACTTATTTCAATGGCACACTTTGTGGAGGCACGATCTTTGTTGGGCCCTAGAGGGCCCGTCTTAACTTAGACCTTCTCCCGGCATCCGGCTCTGGCTACTGCTCCCAGGCTGGCAATGCAAAAATATCAATGAACTTATATTATGACGAATATGCGCTTCCTGTCTTATTTTTTGCTGACCTTGGTGCTTTGTGCTAGTGGAATTTAAGCAGATTCATTGGGTTGATTGTGAACGAGGAAATCGCGCTTGGGACATAATTTGACCCCATCAGATTGTACTGTAGGCGCACATGACTCACGGACGCGCCTCCCACAAATGGGGGAACGAACCCTCACTTGTACCCTTTCTTCAACAGTTAACCATTTCAAACTCCTTTCACTGGCCATCTTCACCAACATCAAGGTACAACTTTCTTTACACCCCGTATGCCCTTGGGACCAGTGAAGCAAAGCTGAAAAACCTCAACAGCAGTCTATATAACAGGAAGTGTTGCCCACCATGTGTAAATTCCTGCATAGATTGAGGTGATTGCGAGAGTCGCAACCAATGTTTCCACTTTTACGTCACCGACACATATGATCTGAACCCAAACGGATTTCTACCCCGGACCAGCTGTATCTCACATGAAATGTGGGTTTGAGAGTGATCCTCTCTGTCTCTCTGAGCGACACGATTCGACGCGGGATGACGGCGTGCAGCGTCGCTACTCAGCAGC
This sequence comes from Exophiala aquamarina CBS 119918, assembly GCF_000709125.1. Taxonomy (NCBI): domain Eukaryota; kingdom Fungi; phylum Ascomycota; class Eurotiomycetes; order Chaetothyriales; family Herpotrichiellaceae; genus Exophiala; species Exophiala aquamarina. The sequence goes on from NW_013550583.1 coordinate 1,299,560, forward strand.
CCTCGATTGCTTTAATGCTCTAACGCTAGATCCGTCGCCCGATTTGTATGGCGGAAAGTGATCCCGTCGTCTTTTGGATCTGGTCATTGTGATACATTATATGTATTGGACATGTGCCAATGATTGTGGACTGCATACACCACATCCGACGTTAAATAGCAATTTCTAGCAGTCAACCAGGCTTTTGGCGACCCATAAGCAGTTTAGAAACTTTTCGAGAATGCTCCAAGACGGGACTGCTCGGATCGTGATCAGCGGTGCTGGACAAGGTATGTGCTGTGACCTTTGCTGGATGGAATATACATCGCTTCGCAGGAAATGGAAATTTAATCAGTTTTGACTCGGAACTAAATATTAAACACATATCTAGGGATTGGTAGAGCGCTAGCACGACATTTTGCTTCCAAGGGCCACAAGATCTTCGTCCTCGATGTCAACGAGGACAACATCAAGCACACCGCGGAAGTCCATCTGAAGGAATACTTCGAGACCAACAATGTCGGCTGGGCGGTCTGCGACCTGCGATCGGTCGACTCGATCCGTCAGACCGTTCGCAGCAAGGCTGCCGTCTTTCTAGACAACCATATTGACTTCCTCGTCAATAATGCGGGTATCTCGAACCCGTACTGGGGTGACGGCAAGACCATGGAGGATGAGTCGGTTTTGGAACAGTGGCAGGCCTATGTCGAGACGAATCTAACAGGGACCTTCGTCATGTCTCAGGCCTGTCTTCCGTACATGAAGGTTGACCGGCAGGAGGATAAGCAGAAATTGCCCGGCTCGAAGGTCGGCACTGTAGGGCCTTGTATCATCCACATCAGCAGCTTTCGAGCTCTGATCTCTGATCCGAACCAGGAAGGCTATGCCAGCACAAAAGGTATTTAGAGATTCCCTGTCAACAGTTGAATTTTCCTTCTTCCTTCCCCTCCCTGATCCTAAAGCCCTCAACGCACAATTTCTGACACTTCCCCGGCAAACGCCCAGCGGCACTCCTAGGCCTAACACAAAGTATGGCCGTCTCAATGCAGTCGCTCGGCATCCGCGTCAACCAGGTCTCGCCGGGACGGATCAAAGCCACGCACGAGCATCGAGAAGGAGAGGAGAAAGGCAGAGCTGAATGGGGTATGGGAGAAGACGATGTCAAAGACCACCCGACGAACCGCGCCGGAGTTCCCGAGGATATCGCTGAGGCCGTCGAGTACCTCCTCGGCGCCGGATTCGTCACTGGGCAGGATTTGGTTGTTGATGGAGGGGTTGGGAAGGTGAAGTAGGAGTGTGGTCGGCAGTAGACTTGGAGATATCGGGTGGTAGAGCGTCTGGGCTCGAACTGGATGCAGGACCCCTGTGTGGTGAAGCGTCTGGATTTGTGGTAGCGTGGTTTACACCAGATGGACCAATGGGTAGATGTCGACGAACCAGATACTGGACTGGATGTAGACTTGATATGTGGTGGATAAAGTTGTAGTGATTTGACATGGCGAGGAAGCAGTGCACTAACCTCAGATTCTACAAAAGTCAAAGTGGAAACTCACGGCAGTGGGAACAATTGCAGGCTTTGCTCAGACGATCATACACTAGGTGTTTAAGACGAGGACCTTGGTTGACTTTTGCTTGTTTGTATTCGAGGTGGCGGGTCAGACGATTTGTCTGTCGTCGTCTGTAGATATTGAATGGCGTGTCTAGCAATTCGACCCTTCCGGTTTGGCCGTCTTGCCGATTTTGAAAGCCGAGATGGTTATGGCTGGTCTTCATGCTGTGTAGATTGATATAAGTGCTATTGAAGGTTTTGAGCGAAGAGAAAGTAAAAGGGACGGAGATCAAGGCCGTTCAGAATGGCAATTGTTCGAGAGCTTCTCAATACTACCTTTTCTCAGTGCCCCTACCTGGCGCGATTCGCGATAAGAAATATTCCTCAATTGCCACTGGTACCACAGCAGTACGTCAGATTGAAACACGACATGGCGTCTCTTTGTTCCTTGGGCGTGACATAAGAATAAAATTGGCGCTGCTGATTGCACAGATCGGAGGAGTTTACCCGCTGAAGCGTTGAACTAACGGGTCCTGTGGGAGTATAGAGATATCATGTCACTTTGCAAGAAAAAGTCTCTCCGTGCCAATGAGGTATCACATTGGCAGCGTCAACGGAAGGATATTCCGGCCATTCTGTTGTTTGGCAGGGCGGCCTCGATGATGTTGGTGGAACCTGCCTTCCTTTTGGAGATGGAGCCTCGGAGAGAAAGTTTTTCCTCCCCGACGTAGACAGCGCTCCTCACGAGTGGCTCGTCGCTAGATCGAAGCATGACGGCAGTCATAAGGCTACGGAGTTCACTCGGTCCATTATTTGGTTGTCGCCGTTGTTGAACGGCATCAGAGCGTCGTTGCTGAATGTATGTGCATAGTAAGAATCCATACCTACCTAAGGCAGAGATAAGGTGGAAGGGGAGAGATCAGTTTTTCCAAAACACCCCCAATCAAAATTGAAACACCAAGCCATGAAATTAGACGAAAGAGGTAGGAGTCGAATGCCTACGGGAGCTTCCTTTGGAACAAAATGTTTGTTGTACCGATCGAGAGGAAGATCGCGGACGGCAACTGGTGATTAGTAGCCCAACTTGACGGTTACTATATTGTCAACGGCCACAAGCTGAAATAGGTACCTATGTAATTAGGAATCCATCACTCTTTCAATCGATCATTCCAGCGGCGTCTTTTCAGCTCCGCGCTCTGAAACTTGTATGAATAAACGGAGAAGGCCATACTTCTGATTTCGGTTTCGGTTTCGGGCTCTGGGCTCTGCCGCTCGTTGCGACTGCAATTGTGAAGGTCTCGTATCGAAGTCCTCCGTAATCTCTTTGCTGGCAATATTCGTGCAGACACTTACAGAACTCCACGACGTCATGTCTCGGTGGGCCAGTCTTTTGTGGATGCAGCTGACGCGTTATGCTGCCAGAAACATAATTGAAGAAAGTCAAATCTTCGCAGCCAGATCTGTTGGCGCCGATATTACTGTCATGTTGCACTAACTACCATGTAAGTAGTACAAGGTCCGTACCTACGAGGACTCAATACGGAGGACAGGGTACCTGGTAACATCAAACAACTATGTCTGGTACGAACAGGCACGAACAATCCTCCCCAGCTTCTGATTGATCAATCAATAATAGGGGGCAGCAATATGACACGGAGCGGCTCCTTGTTCACAGCGGCAGTTCTTCTTTGACAGACGCCAAGATACATTGCTGCCTGGCTTTGTTGTATGAGCTTTGAGTCGTTCACTGAGCAGAGTTCAGGGTTGGAACAGAGTCAGCCTTGGACCACCCCAAAGGAGACAAGTGGCCTGGGGGCTGAAGGGCCGGACCTAGGGCCGAAGGGGGTGCTGAGAGGCACCAGGCGTGCTTACAGTACTCGTGCATTTTAGGTTGTGCTGTTTGGTTTACTCGTAGTACCCCCAATCCTTACCTACAGGCGTGCTAAGATCAGTCCGACCTCCGCTCTCGCAGACGGACTGTTCAGGTATCACCAGGTTTGGTTGAGCTGCTGAATTAGTTACGTGGCCGTTAAACCACTTGCCCAGATGGGTGCAGCATGACATATCCGGTCCGGGTGGTTACAGCACACCTCAATGCTCCCTGCCATGCCGCGTCAGTGCCTGAAGAACCAGTTCCACTATCCAACTGACGGCGAATGATCAGTGCCAACCGCCTACGAGTAACGAGATACGGCGGGCAGCCACTAACCACATGCTTGTTCCCCTTCTCATATTTGCCATTTCCTCGCTGCACTGGCACTGCCCACCTGGCACACCCTTACGACTATTCACGACCACGACTCAACACGACCACCACGACTTTCCATTATTGTCTGTTTACGTTCCTCACTTCATTTCATTCGTTCAGTCTGAGCAACATTCCACGTCGCTTCTTGCCCCGATTGCCTCTTTTGGTCCTGCAGATACCGCCATAGCCATAGTTCCTAATCGCCATTGCGCCGATCGCTCTTTTTTTCCTGGCCTGCCCTCCCTATTCTGGTCCGCAGTTATCCCAACAGATTCGTGCGCTTCGAGCAGCGACGCTATGTTGTGTTTGTGGAGATAGTATGATATTGTGCTTGCAAGAACGACGGTTGTGCCATGTCCTTCCACGATAGATCTCCGCCAAAAGCCACCACGCCGCAGTCAATACCTCTACAAGACTTAGCCAGACCCCCCGACAACGACTCGCCTTCGGAAGGACAAGACCAGCATGGAGGCGGTATTATCGGCCATTTCCATCGCCATAGTCGTACGAGGTCACTGTTGACCGGCCGCCGAACCCCGGACTATTCACGATTGGACGAGGAGTCTCCCACAAGAGCTGGACAAGCATATCAATCTGGTCGGGCTTCTCGCGGAGGACCTCGTTATAGCGACCATTCCCCCGTCGAAGATCTGGATGGCTTCGCCGCTGCCACCGTTGGCCTAGCTTTCGGTCCACCTTCGACCCCTCCGAATGCTGCTTTACCTCGCCCGACCATTATCACCACCCCAGCAGATGGAGATTCTGGCGAAGTCGAGAACCTGTTTTCTCCTCCTGACTCAGACACAACACCCCTAACCGAAGGGCGAAAGTTGCACTCCTCACTTCAAACTTCCAGTTCACTCTCGAGAGGGCAGCGGCACGACAGATCAGGAAGGGGGTCTGCTGTCCATTGGAACGATGGAGCATCGCCATCTCTGCAACCGAGTCGCATGTCACGTCTTGGGGACAATCTCCCCAGTCTCAATACCGGTCTTGGTGTGCAGCGGAAGATGAGCAGTGCCAGTGGCATTCGTCGTCTCAGTTCCACTCGCGATCTCTCGGCCGAACGTTCTCGGTCCTTATCACCCTCCCCCTCTCCAATGGCTCGAGCAAATTCTATTCTTCGTGGCATCTCTCAGCGTGTTGTGAATCTGAGTAACGATTCAGAAATTGTGGAGCAAAGTATCCGACGTAAGCCATCTGTTCGCGATCAACGCCGACCCAGTGCTTCCGGAGCTCCTACTATTTCTGATATCGAGGATGCACCAGCTGCTACTTCACCACTGGAAAAAGTCGCGTCTTACGAGGTCTCGCCAGTTCCCCCCTCGTTCCCGCCAGCCATCCATCCAAATCCACTCCTTGGAAACACTTGGGGCATTTTTGGTCCCGAGAACCCTCTTCGGAAATGGCTTTGTGAAATTCTTGTCCACCCCCTGACGGAGCCTACTATTTTGGCCTTGATTGTTGCCCAAACTGTGTTACTTGCAGTCAATGCCGCTTCAGATGCAACATATCTGGAAACCCGAATCAAGTCATGGGGTACAGCCTTCGATTACTCCATTTTCGCTCTCTTCGTGATATACACCTTAGAGCTTATTGCGCGTACAATCGTCTCCGGCTTTATTTCTAATCCACGGGAGCTAAGCACCCTCAATCGGTCTCTTGGACTTCGAAAGGCCGTCCTTCAGAAGGCAGAAACTCTCTTTGCGCCCGCCCAAGATCGCCAAATGCCTGCTAGAAGCGCCACTGACGACTTGGATGGTCCAAGTCAGCCTTCGATTGTGAGGACATTCACGGGCGTTCCAGCCCCGGGAGGTCCAGGCCATAGTAAGCAGCAACAGAGGATACGTCTTGCCCGACGCGCCTTTCTTAGGCACTCGTTCAATCGACTCGATTTTTTGGCCGTGGTATCTTACTGGATATCGCTTGCCATGCAATTGAGTCGCTTTGAAAATTCCAGCCATGTATACGTCTTCAACATGTTGAGCTGCCTTCGTATTTTGCGCCTGTTAGGGCTGACAGCCGGCACCTCAATTATTCTACGAAGTTTGAAGAAAGCTGCCCCGCTCCTTGTGCATGTCGCATTTCTGATAGGCTTCTTCTGGCTCATATTTGGCATCGTTGGAGTTCAGAGCTTCAAGTCAAGCTTGCGTCGTACCTGTGTCTGGGTTGGAGATGATGGGTCAGGACAAAATTACACCCTCAACATTGCGCCGGAGAACATCCAGTTCTGTGGAGGTTACCTCGATGCTGTAAGCGGCGCTCCGATGCCATGGCTATTCAGTGACGGACGTAATGGTTCCCAAGAATCCAAAGGATATCTCTGCCCTCAAGGCTCGTTGTGTGTGGAGGGACCCGAAGGCCCTTACAATGGGACCGTGGGTTTTGACAATATTCTTCAGTCGCTCGAGCTGGTCTTTGTCATCATCAGCTCAAACACTTTCTCTGACCTGCTGTATTACCTGACCGATTCAGACTATCTTACGGCCGCATTGTTCTTTGCAGCAGGCATTGTGGTTTTGAGTTTGTGGTTGGTCAATTTGCTAGTTGCAGTCATCACTTCGTCCTTCCAAATCATTCGGGAAGAAAGCAAGCAGAGCGCCTTTACCGCTGAAAAGATCGACGAGCCGATCCCAGAGGACGAGAGTATGACCAAGAAAAGCCGGCTGAAGGCGCTGCTCGACAAAACGCACATCTTCTGGGTGCTTGTGATCGCTTTCTCGCTACTTGTTCAAGCCACTCGAGAGGCCAATATGAGCGAGTCATCGGAGAAGCTCATCATGAATTTAGAAACCGTTGTGACTCTGCTTCTGCTGGTTGAGATCATTCTTCGCTTCCTGTGCGATTGGAGAAACTTCTTCCGCGGCAAACGAAACTGTGTCGACCTTTTCCTTGCGATTGTGACTTCCATTATCCAAATACCAGCGATACGGAATTCTGGACAGGCATATGCCTGGCTCACCACTTTCCAAATTGCCCGTATCTATCGAGTCGTCCTTGCTGTCAGAGTCACCAGAGAGCTCATCATGACCGTCTTTGGAAATATTGTTGGCTTGATCAACTTGATTCTCTTCGTATTTCTATTTACTTTCCTCGCCGCTATTATGGCCTCACAACAATTTCGTGGCGATTTCCCACCTGTGGATGCCGCTGGAGAGACAATACAAACAACATTCTTCGATATTTGGAACTCCTTTATAGGCATGTATATTATATTTTCTAGCGAGAATTGGACCTCAGTGATGTACAACGCGACGCAATTCAACCTCCGATGGAATACTGCGTGGCTTAGTGCAATGTTCTTTATCTTGTGGTTTGTCGTTGCCAACTTGATTGTACTGAACATGTTTATTGCTGTCATTCAAGAGAGTTTCGATGTGTCGGAAGATGAAAAGCGCCTACAGCAAGTCAAGGCCTTTTTGAAACAGAAGGAGGTTGCGGGTCCTGCCTCCGGTAACTTGTCTTTGGCAGCCGTTTTCAAGATGGGGCGGGATTCCATTAGACATCGCGATCCACTCGAGTATGGCTCCTCAACTGTTGAACAACTCTTAAAGGATGCTGTTGTCAAGGATTTTCTGGATGAGCAAGATGAAAGCATCAGCCGCCGTCCAACATCAATGCATCTCTCCCAGGTAGCCACCGTCAAACCAGGCTTCCTGTCCAAAATTTGGACCAAATTTACCGGCCTTAACTCCCACAAGGAGCCTAACCCCTTTTATACCAACACATCATCTACCCGGGCGAATGAAGAGTTTGATCCACGAGCCGCTGCAAAACGTGTGGTCACCGGTACAGAGAATCGACGGCGCGCACAGCGTCAATATCTTCAATCACATCCGAGATATAACGTTTCTTTGTTTATTTTCAAGCCAAACAACCCGATTCGAAGGATGTGTCAATATGTTGTGGGGCCAGGCCGAGGGAGTGAACGTGTCGAAGGCGTGTCCCCATATCGACCAGCATGGTATGTTTTTTCGGCGTTTACCTACGCGGCCATTGTGGCGATGGTTATACTCGCCTGCATTACTACACCGCTTTACCAAAGAGACTATTACTTGGAGAACCCAATGAGTATCAAGAACTGGTTCATTTGGACAGATTTGGGCTTCGCCGTCCTCTTTCTAATTGAAGCGCTCATCAAAACCATTGCGGATGGTCTGTTCTTCACCCCGCACGCATACTTTCGAAGTATCTGGGGTGTCATCGATGCCGTTGTGCTAATTACTCTCTGGATTAACGTTGCTACCGCTTTGTTCCGCGATGATGGTGTTTCGCGGGCTGTTGGTGCTTTCAAGGCGTTGAGAGCCTTACGCCTCCTCAACATCAGTGACACGGCGAGGGAAACGTTCTACTCCGTCATTGTGATTGGCATCTACAAAATTCTTGCTGCAGCCTTCGTCTCGATGAGTCTACTCATCCCGTTTGCAATTCTCGGTCTCAATCTGTTCAATGGTCAGATGCAAGCTTGCAATGACGGAGACTTTAGTGGTTTATTAACTAACTGCGTTGGCGAATTCAACTCCACCCCATTCAATTGGCCTGTACTTGCCCCAAGAACAGTAGCCAACCCCTGGTTTAGCTTCGACAGCTTTGGCGACTCATTATTTATCCTTTTCCAGATTGTATCGCAAGAGGGCTGGACGGGTGTCTTGCAGTCAGGCATGAGCATCACAGGACGCGGCTTGCAACCAGTACCATTCGCGTCTCAAGGAAACGCTGTTTACTTTATCATCTTCAACTTGCTCGGTGCTGTATTCGTGCTGACCTTGTTCATTTCCGTCTTCATGCGCAATTACACCGAGCAGACGGGTGTGGCTTTCCTGACGGCGGAGCAGCGGTCCTGGCTGGAACTGCGGAAGCTCCTCAAGCAGATCTCACCCTCCAAGCGTTCCATCCACCACAAAGGCTCCACTTTCAAAAAATGGTGTTATGAAGCTTCAATCCAGAAACGAGGGGTATGGCAACGTTTCATCACTGGCATCCTGCTGGCGCATCTTGCCCTTCTTATCGTCGATTTCTACCCAGAACCGAAATGGTGGCAAAAATTGCGTGAGTACCTATTCTTGGCCTTTACTCTTGTCCTCATCGTCAACATTGCCGTCAAAATTATCGGACTTTCGTGGGACCGTTTCAGAAGGAGATCATGGGACGTTTACTCGATCATTGCGGTGTCTGGAATCTTTGTGACATCGGTGATGAGTTTGGCAAATGCTAATCTTCGGACATTCGACGTGCTCCACAGGCTCTTTCTGGTATCTGTTGTATTTCTCCTGATACCGCGCAACAACCAGCTGGACCAGCTTTTCAAGACAGCTGCGGCGTCTCTGCCTCTCATTCTCAACCTATTGGCAACGTGGTTTGTCCTGTTTTTGGTCTTTGCAATCGCCTTCACACAAGCCTTTGCCCTAACCCGGTTTGGCGAGAATGAGAACAACAATGTGAATTTCCGCACAGTCCCCAAAGCCCTGATTCTTCTCTTTAGGATCAGCATTGGAGAAGGTTGGAACCAGATCATGGAAGATTATGCAAGCATTGAACCGCCATTCTGCGTGCGAGAAGCTAGTTTCTTCGACAGCGACTGTGGGAGCTCGAAATGGGCACGATCGCTTTTCATCGCGTGGAACATCATCAGCATGTATATTTTTGTGTCTCTGTTCGTTTCGATGATCTTTGAGAGCTTCTCATACGTGTACCAGCAGAGCAGTGGGATGTCTGTCGTCAGCCGGGATGAGATCCGACGCTTCAAACAAGCATGGGCCGAGTTTGATCCCAACGGGACAAGGTTTATATCCAAGGAGCAGTTCCCACGCCTTCTAGGGGAGCTCTCTGGGGTTTTCCAAATGCGGATCTACGATGGTGATTTTACAGTTGGTCGAATCAAAGAGGATTGCTCTGTGCAGCCTGACGATCCTCCCAACCCCAACCGACGTGTAGTGGACGGGATGGACCTGGATAAATTGGCAGATCGTGTCAGCCAAATTCCAGTGGCGGAGATCCGACAGCGACGCGAGCGCATGAATGTATTCTACCAGGAAGTGCTTTTGACAGCAGAGCCAGACCGCGGAATACCGTTTACTGCGGTGCTCTTCCTGCTGACGCATTACAACGTGATTGTCGACTCACGGAGCTTGAGACTGGAAGAATTTCTCCGGCGAAGAGCGAGACTGCAAAGAGTAAATGAAACGATTCGACGAAACACTGTGGTTGGCTTTTTCGACACGCTGCACTGGTCTCGCAAGTTCAGACAGGCGGTCGACCGACGTCGAAATTCACGACTTGCATCGCCTCCAGGTCTCCCAGTTCCCGAAATCTTTATCGAGGATCCAGATGATCGGATTGATGCAAGCAGCAGCGGCACGGAGCCACGGGACTTCACTTCATCAACACCGGTATACGGGGCTAGGAAACCATCACCCAACCTGCCCCCAATTGATACATCAGTCCAATATCGAGATTCTCTACGAAGTCCAGCATCGATCACAGGCTACGATGAATCACCGGGCAGCAGCCCAGTCAGGACCACCAGGCTATCATCGGTCGACACGTCCTATCCTGGACCAGCGAGATCATCACCGACCACACCAACACTTGGACACAGTCGTCATGGTAGCACGGTCAGTGGACACAATGCTCTAGGAGTGGTAGAAAGTTTCGACTCGTCGGCATGGGGCGAAAGTATTCGACGAAGTTTCACGACCAGGAGGGGAGGGCAGCGAGGAAGCTCATGATGATACACTATTGAGTTAATGATTTGGTATGAGAAGGGTGCGGTGGTGTCGAATGTTCCTATTTTTGTTGTAAATATTGAGGACTGACTGACAAAGTGTGCCGGCTACATAGCGAAGGCGTTCTACATGGAGAGGCATCAGGATTGTTGGTCGAAGACTTGACGAGAGTGTTGAGCTACCAAACCAAAATACTGGGAAGTGTTATGTGCGTAGGAGCTAGGGTTTCTGACTCTGAGAGGCGAGAGATTCGAATTCATTTCTATTTTGATCAATTGTTGCTCCTTCTCGGCAGCCCTTGTCGATCTGGCGATACTTTTGATTGCGATCACCATCCCCGCTCATCGGATTTTTGATGAGATTCCGGGGCATGGAGGATGTTCCCTGTATGTATGTGCTCCGTACTCCATACGGAGTATCTCGCACTGGCACACCGGGGCGCTCTATCATGTGATGGAGTAAGATAGTATGGTCTCGTCTGCGTTTCGCGATGTTCATCGTGATGCACCAATGAAGCACGGGTCTGACAGGACAAGGAGAGGATTGATGGAGGGTTCGGGATCCGTGTGGGGCTTGGAAGGGCAGTGTCAGTGACGCGAAGGGCTTTCATTCCCCTTTGGTGCCCTTTTCTCGGATGCTGGTAGAAGCACTGGAACGAAGAATGGGGCTGCTCCCTCAGTGAGGTACTGTACAAGCAAATTCCAAGACCGGGGCTCTTGTCGGGAGTTGGGCCTCCTGAAACACCAAAGTGCGCAGGCAAACATGAGACTGGGCTAAACAGCAGACTAGTCGAGTTAGTGTCGAGATTGAGAATCCCGTCGACCTTGACGAGATGAGACGCAGAGTCTGATGTGCGTGTGTTTCATTACAATACATACATACTGGTGTGGTGTCTTTGTGCCTTTGGCGTAGTAGGGGTCTAGGCGAGGTCACTCCTACAGTGAGTAATTCGTACCGGGGGGTATGTACTCCGTACTCCGTACTTTCGCAGACTCTGACTCGGCTCAGGTGCGCCCCTGGCCTGGGATGATGTGGATGAGGTACCGGGACCTGTGAGGAACTGGGAGATGGTGGCGAGATGGTCATTGGTCAGGTTATCTGGCGTCGCGTCAAGGTTGGTTCGTCCCTGGTTCCTGATTCCTGGTTGCCAGCTGCTAGTAGCCGGTCGCTGCAAAGACGCAAGACACTCGCGTTTGGTCGTGAAGCTTGTTTTTCCCCTTTGCTCATTGTTTGCGTCGGTTCCTCCCCACCAACACCAGCACAAACTCAGCAGCGCACCGCCTTTACCACCGCCAATGCCCCGGGTTGCCCTCGCGAAATGGCACTGACGTTTTACAAGACACGGCCAATTTGTGTTTCCATGGGTTTGGGGCCCAAACTATTGCCTGCGTGTCTGTGCGGTCCCTGGTAACCCTCATCTGATGGTCCTTGGGCTGCCCGCTATACATATCCTGCTCCGGAGACAGCTTTGACACATCCTCTTTCACCTGCTGTCCTTTTTTGATTGATAGCATCATGTCTCACTGACCTCGCAGCTGCTCTTCCCTCGTTGCCATCTTTGCTGTCTTTGACCCTATACTTTCTTTTTAAAACCGTCTGTTCACTTCTTTTCCCGTCCAACACTGATTTCCCAGGCAACATCAGACTGGTATTGATCTGATCTGATCTCCCGTGGTCTGAGTCTTGTCTCGGTGCAGTTTTACATCCTGCCATAAGACTCTCGACTTGCTGGCAAGATCGAGGTTGCAGGCTACTTCTGCGAAGCGATTGCTTGATTTGTTGTTTCCAAGTCGATTGGTGGCCCATACGCATATACACATTCATCTACATAAAAGGCTCCATCTCCACAGAATATGGCCGTTGCACAGTTAGTTTCTCTCTTCGAAGGTCTCGACCACGGAGCATCCATTAAACCAGTGTCCAGCAGCTTCCGAACCCATTCATCGTCATCATCTACATCCCGAGTGCGTTTGTCACTGCAGACTATCTTCAGCCACAACCCTCTTCACCGATCAGCCCCCAAGACGTCGAAGAATATCAACATGTCTGCCACACCCTCATCCTTCCTGAGCTCGTCTCCAAGCTCCTCCTTCAGCAGCTTCCGCAGCAAGACCGTTATGGGCAGTGGTATTGAACACACCCTCTCTCCTATGACCGCCAGCAGCCCCCGCAACCAGATCCGGCGGCAACCGTCGGCCATCGACCTGGCTTTGGAAGAAGAACAAATGGCTGATCATGCAGAAAGCATCGGCCTGGGCCTCCTCGAACCACGACCACGTGCCAACACCACCTCGTCTATGTCTAGCCAGGGCAGCCAGTGCTCAATGATGGAGTTCATGAGTGAGACCATGCAGACACCCGTCATTCTAGATGGCATCTTTGAAGTCATGGAGCGTGCTTGAGTCCAAACCATCACTACAACAATCACAACTACACTAAGGGATATCGGACCTTGCAGCAAGATGCAGTTTGGATTCCCAGGACGCTCTTGGAGCTAAACGAACTTACGAGGACACGTGTAAGAGTAGGACGATTCATTTCCATACCGGAGCAATCAGCAGCAGTCACTGCGAGAGGGAAGGTGCAGGGGAGTCGTCGATTACCGGACGGCACGGTGGGCACAGGCATCACGCGGTACATAGGTTAACCTAGGCAGATGGTATATATTTCAACTAATACAAATGTCGAGAAATCGACAAATAGGGTTAAAACATCAAAACATTAAAACATCTCCATGGTCTTTCTCTTTCCTCAGAACCCGAACCCTCGGGCAAGGGTAAGGAAACAATCCCCTGATGACGTCTGAGCGCTGGGCAAATACCTGACTTGTAACGTGCATCCGCTGGTATACGAGTACGTATGTATGTATTCACCTGGCGAGATACTCGGTGGTATGCGGCGTAGTCGGGTGCCGGTGGATGAACCCGTTGGTCGCAGCCAGGTGGTTGATGCTGGCTGATTAGCAAAGCAAAAGCTAAACTGCCAAGCAGCAAGTTTAGTTGGGGCAGGTGCGACTATGATGGATGGCATGGCACGCGATTTGTCCCACCACCCACGACGCGTTCCTTCCTGCTGGGTGGGCAGCGCTTCGGCATTACGGACGTAGTCGTCCAGACTGATTACTATTCATTTAATCCAGGCATTTACACCTCATCGGTGACCAGCCTTGGTTCCCCTTGCAGTCTGGCTGGCTCCATCCTCACCAACCTTATGCATCACGATGACCGTTATTACCAGATCAAGCATCTTCACCTAACTTGGGAAGAACGATGTTCCCTTCATGCTTTCCGGCCCTCCCATGGGGTCCATCTCGCTCTGAACTTATTCATTCTAAGACTGGCCACGCTTCCAAACGTTCAACGAATGTTGTTTTCTGCCTGTTACTCATATTCCGTGCAGCGTCCCTGCCCACAACTTTATACCACTGGCAATCTTCATCCCTGGAGCCGAGGCCTGCTGAGTCTGACTAATTTCTGAGCAAACGTGGAAATCAGTCCATAAAGCAGCAATCGATCCCTTCGCAACATAGTATTAGAGCCTCTCCCGCTGCTGTGTGCTTATTCTTCTTCACTCCTCGCCTCTTTTGAACACCATACTCCCAAGTCTTTTCTGATATTGGGATAGAAGGGGGGCGCTTGCATATCAACAGCGACTTTCTTCTCTTTATTGTTCCGCTGTCTGTGTTTGGTGCCTCTTCACCCATTGTCCTTTTTGGGCGTTTTCTATCCAATCCCACCTCTCCAAACAACCAGTAATCCACGAGCCTCGGCCGTCGCCAGCTCATTCAACTGGTCGAATTTTGGTCAAACACATCGACCGACTTTCACCTTGGTTCCGTTTACTAATCATTCCTTGGTCTGCATACGTGCTTACCTTGCAACCATGGCCGCCTCTATGGACCACCCCCCAGCAGAGTACCACTATGGAGAACGAACATATACCTCCCTTCAATCAATCATATCTGACCCCACCCAGCTTCTCATAAATTCGAGCGTCGGAATGAATCGATCATCCATTGGTGGAGACTTGGAGATCCTCTCCGCAGCTCGCTACCCCCAGGCTCTCATGGAGCCTTATGAGGGAACAGACCTTCCTCCGCGTAAACGCAAGTCTGATCCCAGTCAGTACTATGGTGGGATAGTCCTTAATTCCTCTGCAGTAGATGGCGACAACTCCTCTTCTGGAGAGACAGACCAAGCCCCGCCGTCCAAAAAGAAGCGGTCTGGTAAACAACCCACGGCTGGTGACCACGAGGATCCAGCAGATTCCAAAAAACAGCGCGGTCGGCCCAGATTAGACACTCAAGATGAGACTGCGGCAGACCGTCGACGAACACAGATTCGTCTTGCTCAGAGGGCATATCGCCATCGGAAAGAGACAACCATCTCTGCCCTGAAAAATAAGGTTGCTGCCCTCGAGGACACCATCGACCAGATGAACAAGACCTTTCTGGACCTCCACGACAACATGGTCGACGCCGGCATTCTGACATCTCACTACACTCTTGGTCGCCAACTCAAGTCCGCCACTGAGGCTTTTGTTGCTTTTTCCAAGGTGACCGCGACCGAGTCCGACGATGAGGACGAAAAGATAGCAAAAATCACCAATGGCGAATCAGACCCTCCGGATGTGGCTGCCAAGGTCAAGAGAACGAACTCTCAAGATGTGAACAAGTGGACTGGTCGAGATGCTACGAAGCAACCATCTTCCCGCACCACCACAAGAGCCAATGTACGTGGCACCAGTGTTAACCCGAGCTCTACCGACTTAGAAGCAGTAGAAGAGATTCCACTAGCTCTTAGCAAGAAAAACATTGCCTCCGCCGCCGCCGACGACGACGATGGCTTCTTCGCCGCGATCTCGCAAACCAGCTTCATCGACACTTCGAACCTTCATGGCCTAAATGAACTGATGCAATTTAACGCCCAAATTTCAGATCATATTCCTTCCTTTGCCGATACAGAGCTAAACGATAGCCAATCTATCGAGCGTCCCATCAAGCCCGCGCATCAACCACAGGGGTCTTATACTTATAGTTTTCAAGAGACCACTTTCGCGCGCCGCCTACACCGTATGTGCCTCGAACGAGCATTCCGAAATTTGACCAATCCACATATTGACCCGAGCTATATCAAGCGCGCTTTCCGCTTTACTTTTTGCTTTTCTAACCGCAAACGCATGCTCCAACGTTTCCAAGAGATGCTCAAACGCCGCGCTGGTGAAAGCCTTGAGAATTGGAGTGTTCCCTTCTTCCGCATTGGTGGCGCTGGAACTCACTTCCCCCGGCGTGACGACGAGGGAAAGCCCTTGTATCCGCCGAACATGGTTAGTCCCGCAAAAGCCTTCGGTCCTCAACCCTGGGTCGAAGTCGAGACACCTCGTCTTGAGGCAACCACACAGGAGATGCTCGAGAACATCGGCTTTGGCGGCGAATGGTATGATTCACACGATGTCGAAGAGTATCTCAAGACCAAGGGCATCTTCCTTGATGGACAGAGCAGCTTTATCGGAGTCGACCCGAGCGTGCTCCTGCTGATCAAATCAAGCACCGGAAATGGCAACTCATCCGTAAGCGATAGTTCCAGCATCACTCGCAGCCCGCACGAGTTGAACATCCGGACGCCGTCACCACTACTCGACAGTCTCACAGATCCATTCATCGCGAGGGAGCTTAATGATATCTATGCCAACCCATCCTCACTCTTCCCTGCCAACGCCAAGAGCTCCTCCAACACTGCCACTGCCACCGCCAACACACCCAACCCCATTACTACAGGCAGCGAAGGCAAGAGCCATACGGGCATCGCTCCCTTCGACGCTGGTAACTCATCACTTTCACCATCGTGGCCGAACAATTTTTTCGCCCCCCAGCTATCCGCAGACTACACACCTGGCAATATGTACCCGGATTTCCTCGGACGCAGCGCCCAAGGCCCAGTGACCTTCGATGTCGATATGTTCCTCGAACGCTTGATCGAGCATAGTGCTTGTCTCGGCCGCGCCCCGGGATTCAGGAAGTCCGCTATTGATGAGGCGCTGCGCATGAGTGTTCAGGAGTCAGCCTATTAAATCAAACAAATCACGGAAGGGACTTTTGCGGAGGAAATCTGAACAGGGTTGTTTGTACATACAGATTTCATCGAACGAGCGAAATGAAGAGTGTACGAGAGGCGAGGAGAAAGGGGTTCTATACGATTAGAGCCTTTGATGACTTGGCATGTCTGGAGATATGCCTCTTGAGAGTTTAGATAATGTATCAATATGCGATAACATGCATGAGCGTGAGATATATACATGTCTACACTTGCATGTTAATGAAAGCCACGAGGTCTCCTGCGTGCATGACTCTCGTCACCGCGAGACGATATAGGCCAACTACCTCAGTTAGTTGGGGCAACAAGGCGTCCCCTGGCTCGCCCCCGCCCTGCTACCCAACCAATAGTTGCACTACGCGTAGTACTTATGATGATGTTTGGTATCGATCCCGGCCATCTGCACCTCGCTCGCTGAGCGCGTGTTTCCCGACAAGAAACGTGAAGGTTGTGCAAGGATCGTCGAAGCGGAAGGGGGGAGAGGGAAAAAGAACCGGACTCTTAACAAGAATGCAAAATTCAACCTTTTGCCTTGCTGTAGCTGTGCTGCACTCGGCACCGCCGCTGGGATTTTGCTTGATGCTGCCGCCGCCGCCAGTTTCGGCTTCCTTCCGTTTTTCTCGGTTCGTTATTCGAACGTATGCTATGTACACACAGTGGACTGTAGAGTCGATCGAAGTCGCGCCCCAACCAACCAACCAACCAACCAACCAACCAACCAACCACCCAATCGGCCGACCAATCATTGAATGAACCAGCGAACCAAACCATGCAGCATTTCGTGAGTTCACTCACTTGAATAGACGATAAACAAGAGAAAAAGCCCGTCAGCCTGTCTATCAAGCTAGTCACACAATCCTCCCTTTGGCCATGACATCATAATACAGGCTGTCCTGTTTCATGCAGCCGTTTCGCTTCCCGCTTCCTTCATTCCCCACGCCGCCGCCGCCGCCGCCGCCGCCGTCTCGTGATAGCAGGAGTCCAGAGGAACTTTCGGCATTTCTTCTCGCCGCAATAGCAACGGACGAGCTCGTCAAACTTTTCTCCGTCGATCTGGTCGGGCAGATCTTGCTCGTCACTGCCCCCGCCGTGGTAGTCAATCCGAATTTCAACTGCTTTCGGAATGTTTTCGATTGCGAAGAACGCAAGGTAGTACAGTTTTTTATCCTGTTTGTGGGTCTGGACGGTAAAGCAACGCGCGTTTGGTTGGCACGAGTGATTGACGAACCGCATGGCGGTGCCGTGGTACTGGCCGTCGACGTGGTACTTCTCAACGCCTGTGAACCAGTCGAGAGAATAGATGTAGGAAGACTCGCCCTCTTCGGCGGCATCTTCTCGTCGTTTCAGCTCAGATTCTGTGATTACCTCGCCGAGGTAGAGCTCAATAAACTGTCCTTTGACTATATCGACAGATGAGCGGACTCCAAAGCCACATTTCGCAGTCTGAAATACTTCGAGCGGAACCGTCCGCCCCTTGCCAACAACGCGGTTCCAGCAATCTGGCCCACAAGCGCAGAACTCATTGCACTCAGTGATCTCGTAGTGCTTAGCGACGGGATCGAGTTCCTGGGCCATGTAGGTATCAGTCAGGACAACAATTCCGTCCGGCCGGCGGACATAAGTCTGACGTTGCTCAGTGTGACGGCCTTTACCCGTTTCATCAGCGGCCTCTTTGCTAAAGCAATGGCATGACTGTAGATTGCAGCTGACAAAACACGTACACCCATAGTTAGTGCTTGAAGGAGCTGATTTGATGCCGGATCGGATTATATAGCGATCTGTGAACTGAAATTTGCCATTGAGAAGGCTTTCGTTGACATCATTGGCGAATGTCAACGGGGGGCCCTCCACCGGCTCATTGAATCTGTTGGTGAGAAGTACTCGCGAGGACTGTTCCGGTGTAATTCTCGAGGTGCTGGAGATGATGAGCTTGTCGAAGGAGTCCACGAGGTCAAGACTGATATCTAGCACTCGATCGGTTCTTGAATTTGGTTGCAGCGTCTTCTTTTTCTTCGATGCCAACCTATGTCTCGCGGTCAGATCTTCCTCAGTGCTAAAGCTGTCGGAAAACCCGGTCTGTCCAAAATGGCGAAGTAATTCATCAGGTCTGTGCTTAGCATGCTCGGCAGTAACCATCAAATCGGCTAGTAAAGCTTTCTTCTGAGCTTGGGCCTCTGCTTTCAGGGCCGCTGCTGACTTTGGTAAAGGAGCTGTCCATTGGTGAAGCAGGCTAGGAATGCGGATCTCTATATTCGACTGAGAAGGCGTCGGCGAGAAGAGCTTGGGACTTTGCGTTTCGGGGACTAATGACTTTCTTGCATTTGCAGAATAGGAGCCATTCTTTTGAGGAGTCGGGGTCGGACGAGTTCTAATATCAACAGAGAGAAGTCGAGATCTGGGGCTAGACTCAGCCAACGCTCGACTGAACTTAGACGGCTGAGAGTCGGCCGATGCACGAGCAACTTGTACTTCAGACGTAGGGATGTTGTTGCTAGTTCTAGGTGATCGGGATCTTGAAGGGTTGGCGCCGACTCTGCCTTGAGATCGTGGTCTGTCTGAGGATTTTTCTCTGTGGTGAGATCGGATTCCATTCGATTGTGAAGGTTGGCTTTGTTTCAGATGGAAGGAGGGTGCAAAGGGTCTGTCAAGACTTTCATATGGATATGAGAAGCGTGACAGCTGCTTCCATGGCGATTTCTTGACTTTGGATTCAGAGACGTCTACAACACGTGACGACTTTGGAGTTGCGACTTTGTGCTCGTGACTTCCCTCACGTGACTGACTGCGTGCTAACTGACCGTTGATGCTTGGAGTGGTAGACTTATGGCGTTTCGCTGGTGGTACGGCGATGACCTAAAAATAGTCAATAAGAAAAGTCCCTAATTTCCTCTGCGCAAGACTCGAGAGGTTTGCAGAGGTAAAAAGTGGGAGTTATAGGGTGGACTGGGGTAGCTAAGCCGGGGAGCGCATAGGCCTAGTAGTAACGTACCTCGTCGGACTCGTCGTCTGAGATCTCGATTAAGACAGGATTGTTCTAGAATCATGATTGTTATTAGCCTTCGCTTTGATTTGGATTGCTTGATCAGTTCAACATTGACTCGTTGTAGAATTGCAGGGCGGTCGTGTTGGGTAGTAAAAGGGAGTTGGTTTTGGCATCGTGCCGGCCGGTGGACGCGTCTCTCTGGAGTAACTGCCCACCGCCACGGGGACAGCCGTGTCTCACAACGAAAACAGGAGAAAGCCAATAGATTGTATCAGGTTAATGGTTAATAATGTCCATGATGTTGTAAGCATTTATCCAGAGGAATGGCAATCCACAAGTAGGGAAGCAGGGAACTTACCGTGAGTGCGCTCGGCGTTGGCAGCTTTCGCTTCACCGCGGCTAAGACGGCCATTCTCTTGATAATCCGCCTAGAACGCGGTAATTAGTCTCTAACATTAAAGAAAATGCTAAAGTAGCTTGACATTCGTTGTTTCCACGCATCTAGAGATATCCAGAGACATCTTGGAAGATGATAGTGGTTTAAGATAAGTTAGTAGTGATTTAAAATTAAAAGAGGCAGTCATTGTAGAGAGATGAATATTTTAGTATATTAAGGAAGAAGTAGCGCTCGCCAAGAGGAGCTAGCTTACGTAACTACTAATAGTTCCTTTTACGTAACTTAACTCGTAGACGTTACTAAGAACTTATTATTTTATATTATTTTTGTATTTTTATACTTCTAATTTATCATCTTTAGTGAAGATATTTTCAGAAGTAGACTTACTAGTTTTCTAAAACTTAGAAACTTAGATCCTCGAAATATTTAAGTTTATGCTCGCCGCCATCCACTATAGTTGATTAGTATAGTGCTATAGTAGTAAGGTGCTTTCCTCTCTCTAGACTTCGGGTCTCTAGCGAGACGTTGTCAGCGATGTCTATTCCAGTACTTCGCTTCTAGAGTCAATTAACACTCGGATAATTTTGCGCCAGTTTTCGCACTGGCAGTTATAAAAGACCGCAGTTGCGGGCTGTCCTCTCCACACGTCGGCGGGCACAATCCGGTTCTCCATTTTGCGGGTCCGTTCGCGCCGCCATTCATCCCCAAAACAGTCGCGGACTCATGGTGATGAAGTTGAACGCCCCACACTGTTGTTGTTGTTGTTGTTGTTGTTGTTGCTTTGCACTTTTTAGCTCCCAAGATTCTCTTATCGACTTCATCACGCCACCCACTGCCTGCGCGTCTAATCGCGTCAGTGCGAGGTGGCTTGCCTGGGATCGCGTGGGCAATAAGATACCCACTAGCACTCGCGCCGATGAGCGCACGAAGTCCCTCCTTTGTCTTATTTCACTTGAATAACCGAGCAATAGGTAGGCATGTCATCAAGATAAGTCGGCTAGCAGTATCGTGCAGACTTCCTGACGTGTCCCTGTATCCTCACGCAGTGAGGAGGCAGGACTGGTCCTTGGCTAGTTGACTTGAGCAGATCTTGACTCCTTCAAAGAGACCGAATACTATCTCCTCTCCATTCTTTTCCGGCCTTGCAGTCATCGAGGACAATCAACAAGTATTTCCAGTCGGCTCTCTTGCCCCCTTCCGCCTCTCCTTCCCTTACAACCGGCATGGCCACCACCTCTGGTGCTGGGCAATCTGCCTTATAGTGGGAGATCAAAGACGTAGGATGGCCGGTCAACAGTTGGGAGGCACTGGTGGGCGCATAAAAATGAATCTCTCGCATGGAGGGATTTAAAGGTGCAGAAGGTCTTTTCAAAAGACCTGGGAACATTGGTAAGAGGATAAAGATACATCGACTTTTGAACGAGTGCCGCCAGCAGGGGCTTTAACCCCCACCCCAGATCTATTCAGAGTATCTGAATCTGCAGGTGGATGGTGACAGGTGAGGATGAAGTGCAAATCGTGGCCTGGAGAAGGCAAAGAAGAACAGCTTAGTCTCACAAAAGAACGCTGGCCGGCCCAGAAAGTTACAGGTGCAGAGGCTGTATCGACACTCCCAGTGGATGTGCAAGACACCTACCACTCTGCTTCGCAATTGGCTCAGCTAAGTGTGCATTTCCTCCTGATAGGCAATTCCATGCAATGTGCACAATAAGATGCGTGGGTGTGGAAATCTATGGCCATAGAGGCGTGTTTCTATCCCAACATACACGTGAAGGGTTTCAGCATTCTCCTTAAAACCTCCATGCCTTGAGCGAAATATCACCGAAGGCTCGCTGTGGGAAGGAGGAGCACACCGAACGGTGTGTACTCGTGTGTCTCAGGTGCCGTTCAACTCTGGTCCGCAACCTCAAAGTCATTCAGAGTCTTGCCCTTCATCATCATCAGCTTCGCCACTACCTCCTGCGTCATCATCGAATCCCAGTTCGTCTCCACCCTCCACTTCATCTTCAAGACCGCCAATGAGGTACTTTTCGCCCTTCCCTTCCACCCCTGCAGCCACGACATTGCCATCTTGTACCTCACAATTCTGCAGTGTTGATTTACTTCCAATCTTAGCCTTTTTGCCCACCACCGTGTTCGTCAAGACACACTTTTCCCCGATCGTGACACCGTCCATGATCACACAACCTGTGATGCGTGTCCCCGTTCCAATTGAGACCGACGCTCCAATCACGCTTGATTTGATGACGCATTGCGTGGCTATGGTGCTATTGCTGTCGATGAGTGTGTCAGAACGCGAAACCGTCACCCGTGGGGCAACAATTGTTGTCGGGTGAACCTTAGCTTGATGAGCAAAAGGAGAGGCGGCTTGCTTGAGGGCAAGTGACTCTTCGACCGACGGCAGCTTTGCCAGGGCCAGGGACACAGAGAGCACGAGTGGTGTGGTATCCGCACGTCGGACGAGTGTTGCATCTGGAGATGAAGGAAGAATGTATGAGAGAATCGGTGGTAGCGTGGGCACAGGTCCATCTTCGTCGGCTGTATCAGATTGATTGTCCGGAGACAGGATGCTATCTTCTGGATCCGCTTGGACTCTTGATGCAAGGCGGGCTGTTCGCAGGTGGACGACGGCTTGTAGCGGCGGTGGCGTGCTTACTTGGGTGCTGCTCAATGACAACAGGTCAATTTCCTCTTCGATCGGTCTTTCGTGTGGCTGGATGACCCCCCGAGCGGTAGCCGAGTGATTGAAAATCTTCCTGGCGCCGTGCTGAGCACGATAGCTCGGCTTTCTCCATTCAGCTTTGGCCCAGGTTCCCACCAAGTCTTCGCTGACAGATTCGAAGTCCTCGTTCAACTTTGCAAACTCTTTGACCCAGTAAGGGAATACGTAGATATGAGAATCACGATATTTGGTCATGCACTTGATCGCGCCGTGCTTTCTGAGGAGAGAATGCCGGATTTTCCAAGATTTATCCTGCTCGGCTTGGTCCCAGAGTTCAGACATTGGCATGGCCCAGACGAGTTTCCGAAGAATGCCTAGCCTTTGTACTGCAGAGGACTTTGACAGTGGAATATCGTGTTCGGAGTCGAGTTTCGTGGTACACATGAAATCGCACTCCTCGCCCTTGACACTCTCCTCGCGATCAATGGTATTATACCATATTGAAAGACCACCACATCGACCGCGGTGTTCGCCTCCCAGAGCGAACAAGTCTTTCCGTGCAGGGTCGACGCCCGAACCCGAGGCGCTACCGATTCCACCAGGTCCACCGAGTCTAGTCAAGTAGGTTTCGAGGAAGACATCCCCAGATATACCACAGATCAAATCGCAAGGTAGCAGTAAGAAATCCGACTGGATCGCTGCTTGGACCTCTGGCAATCTGATCAATTCCGCTGTCGGCGTAGTAAACTCTAGATCTTTTGGCGCGAGGAGATCAGGCGATGGCGAAGGGAGTGACGTCAAATACGGGTTCTGGGCAAGAGCGGCTGCGATCGGCGCTTTTGATGTTGGCGGCGTGATCAAAGTAATGTCGGTCACACCCATTCGATAACACCAGTCCAAGACATACCATACCATGGGCCGATTTGCAATTTCAACCAGAGCCTTGGGGAATTCAGCCGGCACACTGGTGAAAGTGCTGAGGCCGATGCCAGGGCCGCATAGGATCAAAGCTTGAAACCCAGTTTGCGGCATCCTTTTGGGCCTTTGTGGGAGTGTTGAATTGAGACGTTGAAAATTGCGCTGCTGGTTTAGGTTGTTCGGTCGAACTTGTGGTGAGTCATACCCACGCGGCCAGTTCGAATACAGAAGGTTGCGCAAAGGCGAAGGCTCTCGCGTGTCCCAGATATCAACTCCGTCTGAATCACCGCTAGTATTGCGATACAACGATGGTGCCGCTGGCTGATATGGCGGGATTGATCCAGGTGTACCCTGTCTTCCTCTCACAATGGCGGACAGGCGTAAAAATTGAATCCGAGGGTTAAGGGATGGTCTCGGGGATTGGGCAGCGGCACCACCACTCTCCTTGGTCTGTTGAAGGTCGTCACCGAGAATATCGATGGCATCAACGTCGCCAAGAAGACTGATAGGATTCTCTGCTTCAATTGTGTAGCGCTGCTGCATGTAGACGCATGAGGTTGTGCTCACCATGACGAGAATCGCAAGTCTGACGAGATTTGGGGTTAGGCTTGGCATCCGGATATCCTTATCCGCTCCTCCTCAGCCAGAAACTGATATCGATCTGAAATTCTCCTTATGGTTCGGTTCACAGCTGAAGTTTAATATGGAGAGAGACTGTGTTGGGGGGGAATCGTATTCCAGTCCTCCTTAAGCTATGTGCTCTAATTGCGAAGCACTGATGAATTGTGCCTGGGCTCGTGGCCTCTTCCTGGCACACCGTCCGTCCCGTTTGGGGCACAACAAACAAGGGTGCTTTTTGTTCAGCTTACTTTCCATGCACATACCCACATAGTCAAGATTTCTGTTTTACAAAGCAAAGTTTACCCTACTCGGTTGTATGTATCTGCTCACCGGAGCCTCTCATTTCGAGCGATTCTTACCGTACCAACTGAGACTCTAGCTGGGTCTGTGCGGCAGACTTAACCGACCTCTGGTCTGAATCCCCATTCTCAGCTGTCTTATCTTTCTCCCACGCACGCTCAAACACTTTGTTGATCGCATCTTGAAAAACGTGAACGTTATAGTCGATGAGCCCTTTCTTGTCTTTCGCGTCGGCATTCTTGATGTAAGCCACCAAGCAAAGATAGCTGAGAACGATCAGAACTGCAGATTCACGAGCTTGAATCACTTACCGATTCATCTCTTTCAAGTAAATCATGGTACCATCTTGAATGGTCATGGAGGATTCGGCTTCCTCCATTTGTTCCCCCAAGACCTTCTTCTGACTGCGCTCGTAAGAGAAGAGGTCGGTGATATCGACTATGACGTCAATGTAGTCGGAGCACATCTCATACACCTCCATGTCAACGGGCCTTGTGTCGCTGGCGACGTAGATTTTGCTAAGAATGTCGAAGAGGTAGGCTTTTGCCATACCACAGCTGTTGACAATCATGTCCAGGAGATTTTCAAGGGTATCGAGTTGAGGAATCAGCTTCTGAATGACTTTACTGAATGCCTCGAAGATCGAGTGGTCGTAAATCGAGGTGAGATGATAACTGACATTTGGGTTGATGTAGCCTTGATCACTAAGCTCATCACCAACTCTCTGGACAATGTCCTGGAAAATATCCGCCTTGAACTCTTCATTGAGACTATCAATCTTGTGGACAAAGACTTCGACATTGATATGAGGGAATGTAGTTTGCAGATTGAGAATGGTGGTGGTCAATCGGTTCAAGGAATCGGAGTAGTCATCTTGGGCATCGATCACCCACACCAGGGCACCTATCTCTGAGAAGATCTCGGTTGTGTCAAAGGTCGGGTCGAAATAGTCTAGTTGCCCAGGGAAGTCCCATACTTGAAAGTCCATGAAGGAGTGCATGGAGTCTTTCTGGATGCGAGTCGTAGATTCTAGGAACAAGGTTTCTTGCGGGGGCATCTTGTGAAAGACAACGCTGGTAATGGACGATTTGCCGCTTCTATTTTCTGTCAGAGAAGACTCTGAAGTCAACGGGGTGTTAGCTGACTACCTTCTTTGGCCCATAAGCAGCAAGCGAGGCTTGTTCTGTCTCAACTTCCGATCCATTTGTGCCGAAGAGGTCAAGGCTTTGGAGTGAGAGAAGTTTGATGGCTGTCCTAGCTCTTCGGCCTTATCGATGTGACGCTGAAGAAGAGCTGGTGTACCAGAGCAGGCTGATGCTTTCAGGTCCTCCTCTTCATCTCGGGGTGTCTTGAGAACAGATCTAATGTCGGTCGCGTTAGTCTTTGGGGGGTCCACCAGCTTCAGGAAGCGATTGAGGTTGGAATTGAGGGAGGCTATTCTGAGACGGCTGTTCAGACTGTCGTCTGAGTTTGCCCGCTCCATAATGAAATGAAAGGTCCAAAATGAAAAGGACATAGAGAGGAGCGCGGGCGCCACAGCGGCAAGAACGATGCTCGATCAAGTTTGTTGCTGCTTGTTCCTGGCAAGAAACGCATGGCAATACTTCACTATGAATTTCGGGCATATCGACATCCCCAACCGCCTTGTATGCATGACTGATTGTCCAGCAGATCGACCAGATGAAAGCATTCACAACAGTACAGTACATCACTCACATTAAACAAGCTGGTTGCCTCCCCAGCCAGTCATTCACAGTATTCCTTGACGTAGCCTCTCTTTGAGCTTCCTACAAGAGCAAGCGTTCAGCGCTGCGAATCTGTTGCTAGATGAAACTACCACAACGCGACTTTCAGGTCCAAAAGTCCAATGGAGTTCACGACAATCTCGTGTTGAGGCTGCTCAGGCCGAGCAGACAATCAATCAGTCAGCGGCAGAGATGATCAAGGCCGGCCACATGTACAAAGGCTGCAAGACTTGTTTCTTTTAGCGATGATAAATATAGTAATTAATTGAGGATTCACAGTCAACCACTGTAGAGATTGATCTGGTCCAGGGAGTCTGTACCTTTGTAAGTCGTACCAATTGATGTTAATTGACAAGGTCGACCAAGCTGGAAATACATTTCTCCACTTCCGCTGTGGCTGGTTGCTATGGCTGGTGCTTGGTGTTGTGGCTGAGGAGGAAGCTCCCGCAGCCGAAGACCACCTGACTTGCGCGTTATGTGACTAATCCCAATGACGGTATCTCGTTGGGTGCTGGTCCTTCTCCTTCGACCACCCCCTTCAAGCTTACATATATCCATCGAAATCGGCTTGCGCTCGCTCTTGCTGAAAATGCTTTCTCACCGGCATAGCGCTTGACTAATCAGAGAAACATTCGAGTACTACCCAAAAGTTGAACAGGGATTGTTCCAAATGCGATCGTACATTCTAAAATAAATCCAAGCCAATTGCCACGGGGAACCACTCCTAAGCGATTCCCACTGAGGACCTTGCACTTGGCTTTGCCTATGTGAGCGTTTCGGTGTTTCTCAGCCGCGGAAGCGAGTGATCAGACCCTATGGAATTCCAGTGCAACTCGGCTGCACGATTACATACGATGCAGAGTTTCTCTCGCGTGTCATTCCATTTTCAGATATATGCGCTTCACCGCGCATCGCTAGAGAATTGCCAGAGATGACAAGTATGAATTACGCATAAAGGTGCGGTACAGGCGGTCAACCCGACGATTCGTGAGGCTGAGCCTGACGCCCAAGTCCATCATCTGCCACCCAACGCCTTGGAGGCCGACATGCCGGGACGATCCACATCCCTATCAATGAGAAGATCCACCGCCCACCAAGCCGAATCATAGCTGAGTCAAAACGTGCCTGATGGTCCCTCCGATCCCACCCACTCACTACCCTGGTCAGAAAGGCAAGTCCACGTCAACACGCTTTTGCACTCCGAATTCGTACTCATTCCAACAATATTTCCTTCCCCCACTCACGTCCTCTCGTGTTGAACCCGTGTCGGCTTCCTTGGGATCACCGCTGTTGCATCAAATTAGCATGTCTTCAGAGGATCCGAAGTTCAGAACTCACGATGGGTGTCATCTTCTAACTGGCTCTCTACCCGTCCACTCTAAAGGGACAACTCGTCCAAATATTTCCTTATCTCGTTTGTCCTCAAAATGTTCCATCAAGACTCCTCTGCGCACGTATGAGGAGTAGCTGACAGTATCGTACTTGAATGCTAATCTGACATAATAATATCCCTTGCTCCCGCATAGTTCCCGGGCCCTTCATTCCATTGCAATACACTAGGATTCGTTCAAATTGCCTCTCCTAGCCATTGCCACTTTTTGATCGGCCGGTATATCTACACACACGCAGGTTATGAGCACATTGTAGATATTTGACCATCAGGCCTATCTAACAAGCATACCAAACCTGAAATTTATTCTAGCATTCAACAGTGATCTTCTTGGGAGTGAGCACACCATACCATGACAACATCCCTTCCCTTGCAGCCTTGCTGGTTGCTCGATCTTCCTGGCGAGCTCAAGCTGAACATCATATCCCATGTAAGTACAGCGCGACTCATTTTCAAACGTCAAGGGCTGACCCTCGTTAGCTGGACAGACGCAGAGATCTCTACCACCTTTCTCGAACCTGTCGTATCCTCGAGGACGTGACTATGCGCCGCCTCTACCACAATGTGGATGTTGAAGTCCCTTCGAGATCAGCCAGAACCGTCGGATCGCGTGCTTTGCGGGCACCCGTGACCCAATCGATGCGAGATCTTACGGTCAGAAATGGTGCGATGATTCGAAAGAGAAACGATACACATATACGGAGGAGGCGGTCAGATGCAGGCACCGCGGAGGATTTTGTGCATGATATCTTAGATAAAGTACCTACAAATCAGCTGAAACGATTTGCGTGAGTTCTGCCAAACTCGAGTGCATGTAGGTGTTGACTATTACAGCTTCCTCCACCCAGCACCAATGCAGGCGCAGATGCTCGAAGTATTGACCCGGAGACACAACTATACATTGAAGCATCTGGCTTTCTACGAGTTAGAGTCATCACCACAAGGTAACCTCTCCCCGAAAACCTTGCAAAGCCTGGAGTGCCATAATATTAACGAAGGGGAATCCTTGGTGAGATTGCTTTGCGAGAATAAAGGTACACTAGAAAGGCTTCGGCTTGGCCAAGAGAGGCATCTGATTGATGAATACCATCGCAATAAGCTTGGTTTCCTCGAGAATTTGCCACAGCCACATGAAAGCTTCTTCACGTCCGCATATTCCTTGGACAACTTGCCTCGACTCCGGGAACTGAGTTTGCACGGGCTGTCTCTGGATATGCTTCGACCGGACTCGATCCCACAAGCCTTGTTTTTCTGCCAGCTTGAAAAACTGACTCTGGAATCCTGCCCGGGAAGCGCTGAGCTGCTTGAGTCAATTGCCGGGACGTTCCATTGGGTGTCGTCTTCTCCAGATGCACCGCGATCGCCAGCAGTCTCCCCATCATTGAAACACTTCTTCTTCCGCCACGAGCAGCCTACAAATGCACTGAAGGACTCTATGGTACGCTTCCTGGCCTCTTTCGTTGGTCTCGAGAGCCTTTCGCTGCTCTTTGAGAACGCAACGTTCCTCGAACGTCCTTCAGCACTCATTGCAGAGCATGGGCGGACGATCCGGACTTTGGTCCTAGAATCCCGAATCCAACCACGGGAACATTTAAGCATAGATACATCGCGTCCGTTCGGTGTCGGAGGCTACAGTCAAGATATCTGGGAAGAATCAATTAATGACATTGCCAGTCTTTGCCCCAACATTGTCGAGCTGGGCATTGGTTTCCCATGGAATAACGAGATCGTCCGCCTCCGAAGAACGCTCCTCCCGACACTCCAACATCTTCGAACAATTCATATTCGCAATTTCCCCGAGAATCAGGTATTCAGTCAGTTGGGCGACTACACCATCAAAGAATATGCAACCAAATTCGTCGAGTGGGTCTTCCCAGCACTGGTCGGACGAAACCGCCCTGCTCTGGAGCATCTCGCGATGGGGCCTACACTATATGAGAGTCGATGGAAAATGGGGCCGAATATTGCTTCTTCTGGTGCCGGCACGCAATCACAACAGCGTCAGCTCCCCGAATTCTTGCGCACTCATCATTTCGCACTCGACTGGGCGAAAACGAGGTTCGGACGCTGGAGTCCGCTCATCACACCAGTGAGTGAAAAGTTGATGGAGGAAATGTGCGACCGAAAGCCTCTAGCTGGAGTTTTTGAGCAGGTGTGGTTAAAATGAAAGACTGTTGTATCAAAACATTTGACAGAGTTGGTCTCAATGGGTTTCTTTCCCGGTTTAGAAGTGGGTGCGGGCTGGATAGATCATGATACCCTGGCGTACAGGGAAAGAACAGCGCAAGGCTAGCAGTCTTGCCAGGTAATGTCGTGACCGCAATAGCTCGGCGTGAATGAATTACTATACAGAGCAACCGAGAAGCAACAGTAATATTTGCGATTTTGGCCCTTCCTTCGCAGCCAGAGACATGACAGTATCGAGCCAAGGCTTGTCTATTTGTCGTTACCGAGCCTCTGACATCCAGGTCATCATTAAATACCTACGAGTACTCTTGACAATCAGTTCCACTTTCTAAACTTGATATGCTCAATACCGAGGCAGACATAATCTGCTGATCAGGGGGGTAGACAGTGCTCCCGGCAACGCGTGGGCTAGTTTGCGACTGACTCCTCGGCTGTCGGAAGGTTTGACACCCGCGTGTTCCGCTGCTAAGGGCAAACGACTCGAACATCTCGATGTATCTACGTATGTAATGTGTTGTGATCATTAACATTAAGGTCGAGTCTCACTCTGGCACACCTTGCCGGAACCCAAGACAGTTATTTAGGCCCCAATCGGCCCCTCAAATCATCACAACAATTCTAAAAATTAATCTGTCCAGACTTCCAGACGTTACTCCCATTGAATATGGCGTTGCTCACACTTTCTCGCGGCGCCGTCGCCGCCTTGATCGGCCTTGGGTTCGCATCTCTCCATCTCTTCGGCGAGTCCAACACACTGTTCCCAACGATCGTTGAGCATCGAGACAAGCATCTCCTTCCGACACATAACACATGGACCACAAAATCGTTTCCGACGAGTTTTACCGGCTATGATTCGCCAGATAGCTTGCTTTCAACGCTGCTCGTCTTCTTCTGGCCCATAGTTGATGGCGAGAACCCTGCTGCCAGCTTGATCGGCTTCGTCTTTGGCGCCCAAGGCGTCGCGTTTTGGACCGTGATGGTACTCGAGGGATTGAGGAATATGAACAGTGGGCGAGTAGTCTCCTTGTAAGTCATCTGCCCTCATCCCCAAATCCAATCTGGGATTGCAACCAGATAGTTGCCTGAAGACTTCTCCTGAAGACTTCTCCTGTGATGCCCAGCACACTGACCAGAATAAATGGGCGATTCTAGCACGACGGCCTGGGGCCTTCTCATCCAGGTGGTTGGCTTAGCCGTGATAGGACCAGTCTACCTGACTCTTTATCTCTTCACCTCGCCACTAATTATTTCGGCGAAAGCTCTCACGCCGTCAGATTTGGCGATCCCCGAGGGCCTCCTGACGGGGATTCCATTTGGGACGATCATTGGCCTGATTCTACCGACAGTCCTGATGTCGCTTCCTGCACCGAGCATGCTATCCGTTTCCTCTAAGATCACCGCCATCTTGGTTTGGCAGCCCTTCCCACTCTGGGTGACCGTGTACACGTTCATCTGGAAGGCAGTGTTCTGGCCAACGATCACTTATCAAAGCGAGGCCGATGCCCTCGCCAATCAGCTACCACTGCTCCGCCACGTCTACAAGTTCGCGCTGGCCATCAGTGTGCCAGCTCATCTCGCAACGATGACGCTCTCACTCTGCGCAGGCGTCTTCTGTCCTGGCATGTTCACTGTGTTTGCACAAAGCGAGCTCAACCCACTCAGCGTATTTATTCCGCCTAACCCGTTCTCCGACACCAAAGCCGCCACCGTCGCCGAGGGTGCCAAGTGGTTCCTTCAGTATGACTATAGTATTTTCGCAACAGCATTCCTCATCTGGGCTCTCGCGAGCCGCTATGCTAAACCCGTGGCAGGCGCGAGCCACGGCGACTCGAACTCTATCGGCATCGGCACGGTGTTGGACCTTGTTGGCAGAGTCGCCCTGCTTGGTCCGTTTGCCACGGCTTTGACCCTCATCTGGGACCGCGACGAGGCCGTCTTTGCTGGAGCAAGTGCCGTTTCCGCAAAGAAGAGCGCATAGACTTCTCCGACTAGGGACGAATGAGAGCTCTGGGGGAGTCAGGAAGCTCACAGGACTGCCGCAACTTTTTCTTCGCAACGCCAGTCTGCCGACCCTTTCCACATCCATCGCATCCCATCCCGCCTTGCCGCTTCGCTCAACCTCCGATAACTGTGTACGCGGGTTGAAAAGAGGAATATTACCACGACTGGTGAGGACAGCTCTGTGCACGACACCCGTTTTCTACCCACTACTGTGTGCGGAGAAAGACCATAATTACTTCTTCCAAAGGACAATTTACATGATTCCACGTCGATTCTCAGAGAATCATACAAGGAGACGCTACCGGAAGGCATGTATTTACCTCATGTAGATATATTCTCGTACTTCCTCCTATAATTATCATTTCCTCGCACTATAATCATCTGACTCGTTTCTAGGAGTGAGCAGGCTTGGCGGGACATTTTTCGGGGCAGTGTGTCACCTAAATTTGGTAATCGGAGTATGATCCACCAAGAGAGCATTCTGCATCCGTACTTGTGCATTGCTATGCATCTCTTGATTTGATGTCCCACGTTGTATGGTCAACTCGGTCAGCTCATCTGCAGAGTGTTTAAAGGGTTTGACATCTTTCGATGGCACTCGCCCGCGCAGGGTTTGACCCACAAAGGCCAATGGGCCCATGAGGGTCTAGAATCAAAGATCCCCCGTAAGACTTGAGTCCATAACACTCAAGGCCACCCCGGTCGGGGATGAGTTGAATCATGATCAGCAGCAGCAGCCAAAACAATCGTCGTAATCGGTGTCTCCCTCGTGTACGTCTCGCAGAGTCTCTTCTCTCATGTGAACAGGTCCTCCGCCAAGTACTATACTTAGATATGTGCCACAGCCGTCTCAGTGCCACCCTTGACATTCCTCTGCACCATTTCCTCATGGCTGGCCCGTTCCAAGACAATATCCTTTTCGAGCGCCGCGGAATCCTCCTGTGCCGCTGCTGCCACCGCTGCCACCGATCCAATGCATCGATATTGTCGGAATTTGCGTGCTGGGAGGCGTGCCTCGAACTAATTAAAATTTCCAAGTCAGTGGTTGTCTTCTAGGGCGGGGTCTGCTGGGGAATGGGAAAGGGGGGGGATGCAACATACCATCTCGTCTATCTCCTCGAACGTACGGTTCTGCACCTCAGGCAGGAAGAAGAATGTCCAGATGGCGCCGACCAGGCAGGACGGGAACCAGATGTAGCCGTATTTCGGACCCCAGTTGAGGGAGTCTGGGTTGATGAAGTAAGGGGCGGTAAATGTCGCGAGCCATGCGCCGAGGAAGCCGATGGACGTTGCCAGCCCGAAGGTGTAGCTTCGCAGTCTCTGAGATGGGAATTCGGCGCCGCAGAGCCAGGCATAGGTTGCCACCATGCCGTTGTAGCCGACGATGTAGACGACTGAGACCCCCACAATCACCTAGCAATTTCATCTGAGGTTAGCTATGTTGATCTGATACGACCTGAATGTTCTTTGGAAGGGCATCAAACTCACCTTTCCGGTAGAGGTACTTGGGCCTTTTTGTTGGTAAACAACCGCAATGATCAACTGGGTGATACCGCAGAGGGTCATTCCGACTGTAAGGAACACTCTCCTCCGACCCCACCGAGTGATGATGGCGCTGTTGATCAGGATGGCCACTACGCCCACTGCAACGAGGATACAGGCATTCTCGAAGGCGGAGCCAACTTGAGCCATCTCGAAGAAGTAGGTGCCATATGAGATCATATACATGGCGCCCGAGGCTGCTTGCAAACTAATGGCGGCACAGGAAAGAAGTGTCCGCCTGCGATCGACTGGATTTCGGAACATATCCATAAGATCAGCGCTTTGAGCAAGCGCTCTCTCGGCTTCGATGGCCGCGAGGATTTCGCTGACTTCCTGGTCGACGAGATCGGGGTACGGGCGGAGCCAATGGAGGGCTTTGCGACCTTTCTCGGTCTCGTTTCGAAGGAGATACCATCTTGGCGATTCGGGGATGAAGAACAAGCCGATGGACAAGAGGCCTGGCACGATGTAGATGATTCCAAGAGGGACGATGTAGGAGCTTCGTCCTCCAATCTTGACGGTGAAGTTGTCGACGATGGTCCCAACTAGAGTTCCAATGGATGTCCAGGACTGGAACAGACCAATGACGAGACCACGGTACCTTGCTGGAGCACATTCATTCAAGTACAATTGGGCGAAGGTCAAGTAGAGTCCATTGGCTGTACCGTTCAGTAGACGGGCGAAATATAATGCTCCAATGCCAGTGGTAGTCTGCATGATGATATTGGAAATGACGCACAGCAAGCTCGCAAGCCAGATAGATGCTTTCCGGCCAATGAATTTTGCAATCGGACCTCCACAGGCTGAGCTCGCGAAAGCACCCAAAATCATAAAGGATGAGATCAGCTGCTGCCTTGTGTGGGAAATGTTGTACCCGATCGGTGAGTCTGGGTCCTCGTGGCCAAATACCTGATAAAGCTTAGAACAATAAGTCCATGTGAGATACGATCAATTGCACAAACCGCAAGGAAGCCTGGCATTGCTTGAAGACCGCCAATGATCCCAAAATCGATCCCGTACTGGAACGGGCACATGCTGACCAACGTACATGCTGCAATACATTTCCAGTGGGCTTTGAGCCCTTGGTCACGTGAGTCGGTCATATCTGCTCTTCGCGGCACTTCAAGTGGAAAGCCGTTCTCCTGGCTGTCGAAGGAAGCTTCACAATATCAGGTGAGGTTGTGTGCAGAAGCCGATTCATGCGAAAGGAACAAAGATTATATCAGAGGACTGCAAACACAACACAGGAAGCTAATCCTGGCTCCATTAGGGGCGACTAGGGCGAACTGCCGGAGCCCGCGGTTTTTAGAGGCCAACCTGGCCCCACGTCGAGGTTCAGTGCCTGGTTCTTGGGTATATGATAGGCTCCGGCAAGCAGGCCCTGGGTCGAGGAGTGTCTCGTCCTGGAAATCTGTCTGGGGTAAAGCTGGAGGAAGCTATACCACAATCCGTCAATGACCCACCCTGAATTCAAAGTTGATCACAATGTTTCTCGCTTGGCAGTTGGCCATGGAGCTCCTATCGTTGCTTGTTCTCGACGCCAGACGTAGCCTCGTCCGTTCAATGACGGCCACGCTTCCCACGCCGGGATAACACCAGTCAGGCAACCTTGCAAGCACAGTGTCTGGGGTTCTGTTCACTCGATGCCCTGAAAGTGCTTGTCCAGACCAAGTGAGTCGCCTTGTGAGAGTGTTTGGGGCGCTGCGTCGTTGACCATCCGACTCTTAGTTTAGAGATCAGACATTAACAGTAGGCGAACATAAGAACTTGTACCATTCTAGATACGTTGCGGATTGTGATTCTCACTGTTAGGGTCAAAATTGGCGTGCTGCATGTTAGTCAGATGCCTTGATGTCTCCTCTACTCACCTTTACTCCGTACTCCATACTCCATACTCCATACTCCATACCGAGTGCTTCACTCCGCACCCGCGGCTGGAGTCCTGTGGACGGAGTACTCTCATGGACAGGCAACGGTCTAACTCATATTGGCATATGAGTCGAGCCGCAGCTTTAGTGCCCTTGGAGCATCCCTACAGAGTCCACTGGGGATATCTTTGATTGTTGGTGAATTTAGCCTCAGTATTAGCCCTACCCCTAGACGATGTTATCATCTCCGCATTTCCACCGCCGAACGCGGCATTATTCGGTCATTTGTTTGATTCCGGCCAGATGCGTCTGCGGGGAAATGGTCAGTTGATGGTTCTTTGACAGGGATTGTTCTCGGTCTTGTAGGTGTTGTATCTCATTGGGATACACTCTGTGGGAGGCACAAGGTGGCCACGTCGATCTTGGAATCTAGGCTTTTTACTGCAATTCATTTGCCAAAACGGGTCTAAGCCGCCACAACCGTCGACTTGTACTCATTGGGTTGCGTAGGTAACGCCCGAGCCCAATAACCAGCTGCCTGTGTTTCCATGAACATTGAGTCGCCTAGATGTTGATAACGCAGCAGGTAGTGTTAGGCGTACCCTTCGTACTGAGTACACATAATGGGGATCTGCACGGGCTCGGATCGAAACCAGATCATTCTGGGGTAAAGACCTGTGGCAAGTATCGGCACTCTCTGTCAAGCTTGATTTTGCTGGGGTTCCCCATCCATGCCGCCCGTCAGAGAGGTAGACAGAACCTCATACACTTTGCCCTCTAAAGCTTTGAGGCAAATGCCCCCCACGACCAAATCAAGGCAATGACTGCCGAGTCTTAGTATAGCATCTTTCCCGTCCGTGGGGCGCTCTCAGCCTGTCTGAGGATCTCTGAACATCGGTCTGCACGACATTATACTCTGCCAATCTGATATGGGCATTGAACAAGTCGACTGTAGTCTAGAGGCGATTCTGAGAAAGGGCCAGCAACGTCACAGCGTTCCCTTTGACCAAAATGCACGGCTGGCTGGCACTCCAGACCTCAAGTCGAAAAGATCCTCGATCCCCAGGACCACGGGCTCATTGGTCTTGAGTGAATTTCATATCATTCTAACAAAACCGGTTGGCGGTGTTCAAGTATCGGTAACCCGGCCGGCTGGCACACCTCCACTGCCGTCAGCAGAGATATGCACTCCAGCAACACTCAAAGACACAAATGGAGACGATGATAGGGCTTTCAAAATACTGTTCTATTTGTATGTTCATCCACACACAACAACAGTTGGGAATCGAGTCGCCAGAGGACTTCTGCAAAGGGATGACGCGACCGCACAGCATAAAGCCAATTGAGCTCCTCAGTTAGCACCGCAAAGCCAGGAAGAAACAATCAATCCTCTATGTGTCACCCAGGACTGCAGGATCATGCCATTAGCTGAATCTCGCAGCCTCACTAGGTAGCTATGTGAGTCCCAGGCGCGATTGCAGCATTCTGATAACGTTATGGTGCACTGTTCGATCAAACTAAAAGATCCCATCATCGCGCTTTCCAATGCTGGTTACAATATTCGCCGGAACGTGTTCAAAATCTCAGCACCACCCTAGAAAGGGTCAAAATACTATCTTGTTCTCACTCGGGATCGGCATCTGCACACTGCTAGTGCAATCTCAGATGCATTTTTTGCGCCTCCCTTGTGGTCTATCTCCCAGTCGTCGGGCGTAAGTCTGGTACCGACAAGAAGCTTCGGACATTCCGATAAAGACAGGGCCATATTTGCTTGGGCACGTAGGCTGCGTCAGAAAAAGTCATAAAGACTCTAGAAGCCGATTAGCAGGAACTGATTGAGTAAATGGCCTCAGTTCCATCACCCCAAATTCGGACAGTGGATATGATAGTAGAAGCCGTCAGTGACAGCCACGCCACGCACATCAATCGCGTGAACACTGCCTGGTGGGGTAGGACACATACCCATAAAGGTCATCCCTTCAACAGATATCATTACCCCATATTTGATAAGCATTGAGGGTCTCGGCGATGAAGTTCCGTCTCCTTTCGGATGTACTCCGTGTCATGGCATAACTTTCACAGCTGCCTGGGACAACTGACTCGAGCTCTCAATGCTACCTGATGATGGAATGTTGTGATCGCGTCTTCGGATCTGGCAATTGCAGAAGACGTGGTAAATGTGACGACTTGATTCTCAAGAGCCGGTCCTTGGTGCCGCAATTTCAGAATTTCCCCTCCTAATATTGTGATCAGTGAGGAAGGATGAGAACATATGAACGCTCAGCAAGCACAAAGAGCGGAGGGAATGATCTCATGTCACGCACCAAGGCGGGTCCCTTCCATGATGCTGCCGACAAGAATTGGTCTGGGCCCGAGGACATGGAGAGGTACAACCTGCCCAAAACGCTCAAAGTTCGAGCTCTGGATTGTTGCAAGATAACAGCAAATGATGAGATTCTCGTGATTAGTCTCAGTGCTCCAACTTTTCAACGCCTGAGCCCCTGTCCGATAGAAGCTTTGAAAGGAGTCAAGTAACTCGGTAGCAAACAAAAGAGACAGATTGGTGGTGTTGGTCGCAAGAATTCGCATTCGTACTACTGACGCCATAAATCACCTTCACAACAGCCCACTCTGGTTTCTCTTTCCCATTGCCCGCTGAACTTCACCAAAGCGTGTTCTTCCTACATCAAAAATCTAGTGAAGATATTAGTGAGCACATCTTCAAATCTTGGATTTGTGAGAGCACATTGCTCAAGCATTACATACCGCGTATATCCGTTTTAGAAAGGTATCCCCCAGGATGTCAGTGTCACTGTCACCACGGGACTGATGCCTCCGTATACGCAGGATTTTCCACAAACGTCTTTGAAGCCAACAAATTCTATGTTTTTTGAAACAACGAACTGCTTGCCGCCAACTGCTAACGTGACTACTGGAAGCTGAGATTGCTTAGCGTCCGCAGGATAAGCCCAACCCTGGTTGGTTTCATCGAACTTGGATCCAGGGATTGTTTTGTAGATGGCCTCAGAATTTGTCCTATTGCGTTGTTTTGGAGTTCCGAAGACAGAGGGCGTCGAAAGAGTGATGCCATCTTATATGAGACTCATTGTCGAGACAACCTGGGGATCGCATTGGCTACCTCACAATTGCCCAGAACCCATGCGTATGACTTGAGCCCAGACCTGCTACACAACGATTCTCGCAAACGGTTACTCTGCCGAGCGAAGACGTCGCTATTTCTGCTCAAGGTCAACGTTCAGGATAAAATTGGGAATCGATTTGCTCGTTCGGGCTTTGTGAATTCAAGTAGCGAAGATCTGGGAAGTGAGGCGGAAGTTCAGACTGAGGGAAGGCTGCAAGGCTTTTGTATTAGTGGTAAGCTCTGACAAGCAATGGTGAGGACTGTCTTGTCCAGCCTTCTCTCGTCCAAGCTTTGTGCGAGAACGACACTTGGTTTCAGACAGATTTGACGTGTACAGCCTTACTGAAAGAGGTGTAACGCAAGTTTAGTTTGACTGTTGTTAGATCTCGACAGTTCCGTTGGTAGGTCGTTTTAAAGACTCTCTATACACTCAGGCACTGGTCTGCCTTCGCTGACCTTGCGGGAAACTTGTTGCATGTGATGCTGTGGCCACAAACGGCAAATATATCAGATTTGGGAAGAAGCAAGATATGGAAAGCAAGGAGTGAGTCTGCTCCTAATACGTCTTTACCGACTTGGGACAAACGGGGCTCAGCTCACCAGGACGATTCTCGGTGCTTCGACATGCTTCGACATGCTTCGACAAGTCCTGTCCTATGAAAGTGACTCTTATTCTAAGGAGATCAATGTGTTCTCTATTGTGGTGAGGGCACACCATAAATTGCTTCAAAGGTCCTTAATAATTGTAGAAGCTCTAGAACATCCAGAAGGATGTTTTTTCCCCTTGATTTCCGACCTAACCCAGTTTATACATAGGCGGTTTTTCCATTGATTAATAAATCAAGGTTAGGATGCCGAGGCGGGACTCGGAGCTCGGGTACAATACTACCACCTGAAGCATCCCCGGAGTGATTCCGGTATATATTCAGAGACCCTGTGGCCTTTGAGCAGTTGGACGGATTGATTTCGGTTTAAAGGACACCTATTTATAACCCTTTGATGACTCCCTGGACGACGGCAGTGATCGTTGATTAAAGGGGTTCACTAAGCAGCGCGAGCATTCTCTCAGTAACCTGTTGCTGAGTTCTCGGGATGGACCTACACAGGCAGGCAATTTCCACCATCTCGCTTGGTTGGCACCCATCACACACCCTCGAATGGAAGATTGCCGCCGCTCAGGCAGCAGGCTTCCAAGGCGTGGAGATGTTCATCACTGATCTCGACATATATGCAAGATCACATGGACAATCTCGCATTGACGCAGCTCGCGAAATCCAGCAGCTATGCGCAGAGCACAGCATTGAAATCCTGTGTCTTGCTTCATTCGACAATTTTGAGGGTCAATCTACGCCACTCGCTGACAGACTTGTGACGGCGAAGGAGTGGTTGGCATTGGCGAAAGCGCTAGGCACAGGTATCATCCAGATTCCGAGCAACGATAGTAAAGATGCGATCGGTGACGAAACCGTCATCGTCGGCGAGCTACAAGCGATCTCAGACCTAGGCTTACAGCAACAGCCCCCTGTATCTTTCGCTTACGAGGCTCTCGGCTGGGGGACACATGTAGCTGACTGGGAGGAGTCGCTACGGATTGTGCAACTGGTTGATCGGCCTAACTTTGGACTTTGTCTCGACACTTATCACGTCCTAGCCCGTTTATGGGCCGATCCAAGATGTGCGTCCGGCTTCAGGGCTGGCGGGAATGCTGCTTTAAGGGATTCGATCCAACGATTCCACGCCCATTGTCCAAAGGAGAAGATCATCTACGTCCAACTCAGCGATGCCGAGAAACTTTCACCACCTATTCTCCCGGGCCATCCTGCTTATCACGACCAGAAAGATGGGCCTCATTTATGGTGCATGTATGCAAGGCTGTTTCCCCTGGAGAGCGAAAAAGGGGCCTACCTGCCCATTGAGGAAATTGCACGTGCGTGGCTCATTGACAGCAAATGGACTGGATGGGTCAGCATGGAGGTTTTCCATCGCGACATGAAGGCGGAGAGTGCCGATCCTGAGCATTGGGCTGCCAGAGGCCGACAGTCCTGGGAGAAGCTGAAGAGCGTCCTTGGGAAGAATTCAACCTAGATTTTCCAGGACACAAGGCAGCTAGGTTGTTCTCTTCTGGGACCTGATCTCAGTGCTGAGCATCAGAGCTCTGCGCTTCTCCCCGGTTGGCAGATCCCTGTTACCAGGTTCGGGGAATATGGTGATGTACCTCTCCTGTAACGGCCTCACGGAATACGACTTACGTTACGCCTGGAATACGAACATCAAGCCCGGAGTATTTCCGGGAGTGCTTCCCCGCACCCGAGGCAATATTTACCTAATTACGATCTTGCTTGTGCTGACCTCCAACCAACCCCCCACCACCGTCGTCGCACCCAAGACACCAAAGGTACAATAGCTAACTGCGGCTTTTCTGATTTATGACTACTGCTTCAGCTGCGGGTTTCGGACTTCTCTTGATCCTCTCTGCGTTCTCAAAGGCTACATAGAACGCCCTTTGACGATTTCATCGAACCACTAACATTCTTCTGCAGATACTGCCCGTAGCACGTCATACCGGTAGACCAAAATTCAAATACTTGAAGCGTTGTTCTCCGCCCTTTACCAGCAGTCTGCGTCTCTTCCTTACTTTCTCAACTAAGAGTAATCAATCAACCGGGTGTTAGCCAACGGAACCAGACGAACAGGAAAAATGTCCTCCAAACTCAAAATCGGAGTTTCTCAATCCCACACTCTGGCCACGCTCCAAGCTACACTGTCGTCCCTCCGGGAAACGACACAGCAAGCGGCGCAGAAGGGGATCTCTATCCTCTTGTTCCCAGAAGCGTACCTGGGCGGGTACCCACGGACGTGTAGCTTCGGGGCGGCAGTTGGGGCTCGGACCGACCATGGACGAGACCAATTCCTCGCGTACAGCAAGTCGGCGGTCGATCTCGGGGACACGCCTAATGGGGCTGGGGACGACTGGATTGAGAACAGGTTGCCGGTGAACAAGGAGACGGGGAGGCGAGGGGACGGCACACGCGAATTCCTCGAGGACGTTGCACGCGAGACTGGGGTGTTTATCGTGACGGGCGCTGTGGAGAAGGCCGGTGGGAGCTTGTATTGCGCGGCGCTATACGTTGATCCGGCGCGTGGTGTCATCGGGAAGAGGAGGAAGGTGATGCCGACGGGCTCGGAGCGCCTCGTGTGGGCGCAGGGCCAGCCGTCGACGTTGAAGGCTGTGGTCGCAAACATCAAGGGCGTCAGGATCGTCATGGGCTGCGCCATCTGCTGGGAGAATTACATGCCGCTCCTCCGCTACGCCATCTACAGCCAGGGCGTCAACCTTTGGCTCGCACCAACTGCCGACCCACGCGATACGTGGGAGAGTCTGATGAAGACGGTCGCAAGCGAGGGCCGATGTTTCGTCCTCAGCGCGAATCAGGCTATCAAGAGGAAGAGCCTCCCAGAGTGGATCACGGGTGTAAAGGGACAAGAAGCTACGAACAATGAAAGTCATAGCCTATCAAACGGGACATCAACAGCTGGAAGCTTTGCCACAGCAGGCCGTCGCCGATCCATGTCGACGAGGACGGAAGAGAATCACGAGATTACCTGGCGCTGCAAGGATGGTG
Organism: Exophiala aquamarina CBS 119918; assembly: GCF_000709125.1. NCBI lineage: Eukaryota > Fungi > Ascomycota > Eurotiomycetes > Chaetothyriales > Herpotrichiellaceae > Exophiala > Exophiala aquamarina. Next base: position 1,341,532 of record NW_013550583.1, read on the forward strand.
CGATTGATGAGGAGTCAATGGTCTACGGAGCAGATTCCTCTTCCGCCATAGTTGATGCAAAATCAGCTACTACACCCAAGGCCGCAGGTCGGTCCACTGCTGATGAAGGCGAACAGTTTGTCTCCGCCGGCGGCTCGTGTATCGTCAATCCGCTCGGCAAGACGCTCGTGGGCCCGATTTGGGAGAAAGAGCACGAATTAATATACACCGAGGTTGATTTCGATGACTGTGAGCGTGGACACCTGGATTTCGACGCCGTTGGCCACTACTCACGACCCGATGCGTTCAAGCTGACCGTTGAAGGATTGGACCTCAACCCATTACCCTGAGGGTGGCCTTTCCATTGACTTTTGGCCAAAACAAAATTTGTCCTCAGCCACAGTATTGCACAGGAACTGCAGAAAGTCGTAGTCTTAGGCTTGTGTATGGCATAAATGTAGGAAATGAGCAGTGTTGTCTTGCCGTATAAATTACGATGGTCCACCATTTTTGGGATCTAGACAAGAGAACTGGGTGAAATCGTACTCAAAGATCGGCAAGTTTATTCTCGTCTCGTGCGTAAACCAGTGCATATGCACCACGGTAGCATCCAGCTCAAGATCAATCGACTGAGGAAGACGTATTGACCGAGCGAGGTAAGAGACATCCTGTGTACAATAAAACAAGAAGGGAGATGAACCGGGTCAAGAACGGGAACGTTGAAGAGTTGTGGAACAGATGGTATTTGTTCTCCTTCTCTACAAGCATGAGCTTTATTCTGCTCTGCATTCTTGCTTCTTTCAGCAGTTAGCGACGACCGCTAAGGTATCGTTCGAAATGTGGCCGTCAATTAACAGTAAAAAACACGATCTTGTGAGCCCTTCTAATGCCCTTGCTTGGGATATCATTACCTTAATACGCCACGCGTGTTCTCATATCCGAAAGCTTGCGTTCTATTTCTCGTACCGATCGGTCAAGCTCACCAGCTATTTGTAGTTTCTTGTCGTTAGATAACAAGTAGAACGTCTCGCATAGATCACCATCGATCGTGCCTTTCGAGGGAGCATAATAGGATCGGTAGATGAGATGGTCTCTGCCTAACAGGGGCGGATTGCCATTGTTAGAGGCAAGCTGCATCTCAAGTGACTGGAAGAAGTCGACATCTTCTCGGCTAACAAATGGGACGAGCATGCCAAGGGTGCCTTGCAAGCCTGTCCAAAATATAACATCTCGCCCGCCGGCTACCAGGTTGGTCTTGTGAATGCTGGTTGGGATATCACCAGGGAAATAGTGTGTCACCAAGCCAAGTCGGTTCGGCGCACCACTGAGATATTGCCGCTCGTGTGTCAAATGAGCTCCAGAACCATCCTCGTCTGCTTCTTCAGATGCCTTGGCCGGACATCTTAAGAGCCAGAGATTGCCAAACTTGTCGCCGCCAGCAACTGTTTCATAGTCAACCATAGCAGAACAAGTTGTCCAACGGGCAATGACATCGTCGGCGAAAGGTATCAATTTGTTCTCCTGGAACTTGTACACAACGTACGTAATGCTGTCCTGGACGTCACCAACGACAATTCGGCTTCCTTGGGTTTGAAGAGTCACAATAAGATTCGGACTGGCTTGCGCCTGGCATTTCCGAAGCATTTGCTTCATTCCGAGATCATATATTCTCAAGTCAGATCCAATGCCAGCAAGGAGTCGACCTTGGAATGCAAGGAGAGCGGTAGGAGGATGCTCAACTTTGGTCTTGTGAATGAATTCAAGCTCCTTTCCATCTTCGTGGAAACGATAGACATGCAAGAATCCTCCTGAATAGCTTCGAGGACTGACGACCAAGTCTTTTGCTGTGCCCACAACTAAGAATGCTTCATCATCTTGGCCAGAAAAGGAAGCGATTGCAATGCTCGTAGCACATTCGTTGTCTTCGAAATCGGAAGTGAACACGACTGACTTCGCATGTACGGGATCTATAACTTGGATGCATGAAGCCCAGTGTCCTGTTCCTCGAGGATGCCCAAACTCTTCAGGTGGTAGGATGACGGCATCGCCGTTAATTGCAGTGGATTCTGCAAGCAACTTGGCTCTGGTAGCAGGCGCAAGCACGTTATTATCGGCTTCGATGACATAAAATAGTGGCTGGTTAGGATGCTTGACAAACTTCTTGGGGGTATAAGGCAAGGGAATGTTATGTTGTATGGGGTTCCGTGACAAGTCTTCAACTGTAAAAATCCTAAGAAGCTGAGTCAGTAAAGATCAAAGCATTACAGGGCGAAGATTTGTGCATGTGGTTTTTTTTTTTTTCAGAAGGAACAATTGGAATTTAAAATTTCTTTCCGCATCAATCGTGGATTCTCAGAAAGAGTAACGATGTAGGCTCATCACGTGGATTTGGAGGACGTTGGGATAGGTAACTCACCTCAGGTTCTGGCCCTGTATGCCAACCATTCCCTCCAGGCACTGTTCGCTCGTAAAGTTCCAGACGTACTGAAGACCAACATAATCGAGAGGTGTTAGCATAAAGCCATTTGTTTGGGTATCCGTGTACCCCAGCCATGATCGAGAGCTGAGAGCCATCACAGCAGCCTGACCGTTAACTGAAACTCGGAAGAGCTTGGCCGGTTTGACCCCTAAAAAGCGTGACCGGGTATCAGACAATTCTCCGGTGATCTCATCCAGAACTGTTCGCAGGTATACACCGGAGTATAGACCGATATGTAGATAAAGAGTGCTTCCTCCGGAGGTAGAATCCGCCATCGCCATAATTGAGAGTGAAGACGGTGCAGATGTCAGGGCCTGCACTGACTTGCTTTCTAGAGTGGAATTTGGATCAAGGCTGAGAATTCTGACGGTAGAATCGTCACAGCCAACGGCCAGAAACGAGCTCCTGACTCTGCCCTCTGGGACATCTCCCAGACTGAGACTGGTTACAGTGCCATTCATCTCAGCCCGTTCCTCGTATTCGGCAAGAGATCCATCGGTATCGAGCTCGAAGTAGACAATTTCACCTGAGCTGAGCGCAACGGCAATCTGCCGCTCGTTGGTCGTTGCAGCCACGATGGACCGGTGCTGAGGTGCCGGCCACTCATTTACTCGTTTGTCAGCTCTTATATGTCGGATACCTCGAGGGTGAACTTGCACCAGACTATCTTCTCCTAAAAGCTGTACTGCCAGAGTAGGTGCAGTGGAAAGGAAGCCGGTATCAGTCACTTCCTCCACTGTTTCACCGATGCTTAATACAAGAGTCCCGGTGCGAAATGACAACACAATGTAGGCATCGTATTCGTCCTCTCTAGTCGTTTTCGTCGTCCATACAGCTTCCGGTCTGTCTGGAAGCTCAGATTCGACAATCTCAGTGACTGACAAGCCATGCTTGAGTGTCTTGAAACTACTTCTAGCTCCAGCGCCACATATGGCGTAAATTTGAGGTGCGTCTTCATCCAAAAGGTTTGCAACTTTACTGTCCATCAAAGGGTTTGCGGAGTCGACACTCTGTACCAGGTTCAGATTCGACAAGGGGCGAGGATGGAAATAGGCTGGTTGATAGTCTTGAAGTGGATCTGCGGGATAGTCATCGCTAGAGAATTCGGTCTCGTCATCATCGTCACCAAGCTTCTCAAATTGATAGAAATGGTGATTTCCATTCTCGGCGGCCACAAACAGGAAACCACTCTTCAGAATATGAAGGCTATTGGCGGTGGGTACCGTGTCAAAGTACTTGATTTTCAGGGACTGGACTTCTCCAGTTGGCTTGCCATCGTCATCTTCGACCATCTCGATAGTCACCTTAAAGAGATCACCATCCTCGGTCTGAAGCAGGAGGAAGAATTGACCTTTCATCTTGTGCATTACCCCAGCCACAATGTTTCTTTTGCGGTCGGGATTCTCAAGAATACCTCTCCTCCTCGGGATTGGAACACGATGTGCATCTTGGTTTGAATGACGGTATGTAATGTTGTCTTCAGAACAAACAAGCACTCCACTCGGACCATCGGAACCTCCAGGCACTTGGAAGAGTTTTGCGGCGCCCCTTGCGACGGGCTCAGCCCACTGGCGAACCACATGGTTGAGTCCGAGGTCCAATTCGTAGAACACCAGGAGCTTTTCCACTTCCTCCATAGCCTGCCCACTTGGGTCTTGATCAACTTCTGTGTAGTCTACCTCGAGTGCGGCAAATATGGGATTCTCGTATCCGACGTCGAGGGCGATGCAGTCAAAGACCAGGGTCGAGGGCTTGTGAGCTTCCAAAGGAGAGGAGATGGTGAGCTCGGCCTGAGCATTTCGATTGAGGACGTAGACCAGTTTGTTCTTCTCCACCGAGGCAATGAGACATGCTCTGCCCTTGGGATCTACTGCCAAATACTGGCCGGGGATTACTCTGCGGATGCCAGACTTGCCAAAAGTCTCTAGGTGGACACGGTTGAAGCGGTTTTGGTCACGGAGGTATTCGAGAATGGTGATGCGCCCAGAATCTGAGCCAACAATAACGTAGTCTGGATATATCATCAGTATGCTTACGCTGAACATGTGGCAGGGTATGGACTGACCTTTGCTACTACCAGCAAGTCGGAATGCTGCTAAGGTTCTAATAATACCAAAACAGTCTTGTGTAAAGATGGGGGAGAGTTTCCCCTGGGTAGGGTCGGGTCTGTGGATGGTGAGCTTCGAACCAGAAGCTGTGATTATTTGTTGCTCTTTTGTACCAGCAAATTGACCGAGAACAGCTTGAGTAATGGCTGAAGGCGGCTGTATAGTCAAGCTATACATGAACATAGAACTCGTTGTCGCCATTTTGAATGCGATCGAGGATGGTGGTTGTGCTATGACAGAAAATTGAGCTCACAGCGTCATGGCTGAAGCTAGGAAAGAATGAGGTCTTAGGTGACACTCTTTGGAGGTATTTGAACGATATTCAGTCAACCTGCCGTCGAGGTTGAATAAAGATGACTCGCAGGCGTCAGTACGACTGCATTTCGAGTTTCGGTTACGGGACAAAAAGTTCGAGATGTGCCAAGACTGTTCTAACCCAGATAAGTAGAATTCTTTTCCCCAAGTCGACGCGTTTCGGGACTTTCGTGACGCCGCTTTGTAAGTGGATAGACACAACTTACGCTGCATACCAGGTCGACTCTAACCTTCCAAGCTACATACATCGGCAGGGTTTCATGCTGTAGCCTGCAGGTACCTTTCTTGAGAGTCTTATCTCCGATCTTTAGCATCAATATCCTCTTGGGATTTTACCATGAGAAACCAAAGTCTTGACTTGATGCCACAGACAGCAGGAGTTAGATAGCGTTGCTTCGGCCGGACGAAATCCCGGATGTCTCTATCCCACACCATTCGTGCATAGTCTCACTGGCGGAGGAAATACCGGACATCTTGCACAGTATAAAGCGTTGCATTCGATAAGGACTGGCTGTATCACAGATTCAGCTCCTCGAAATCATACCAAGTGTACAAGCATCGCAGAATGGGTCTGTTGCACGACCTACTGACCCAGTTCAACCCGGTTCCCCACCCGACGTATGATTTCTCCGGGAAAACAATCATCGTTACTGGTGCTAATACCGGGATTGGAAAGGAAGCAGTAAAGCACTTCCTCCGCCTCAACGCCAGCAGAGTTGTTGGAACAGCAAGGACACTTTCAAAATGCGAAGAAACTCTTGCAGCGGTTGAGTCCGCAACACCTGACAAAGGAAGAATAGAAATATGGGAGCTCGAATACGGGAGCTATGCTTCAGTGCTCTCATTCTGCTCAAGGGTCGCAAAACTGGATCGTGTTGACAACATCATTCTCAATGCAGGGGTTGCTACTAGGGATTATGAAGTTCTCGAACGGCATGAAAGGCATATCACTGTCAATGTCATCAGCACTACACTTTTAGCGGCCCTACTGCTTCCAGTTCTTCAAAGGAGTGCGGAGAGGTTCAAGATTAATCCTATGCTCACAATTACAGGATCAAAGATCTATGCATGGTCAAAGTTCCCAGAGCGTGAGGCATCGAATATGATTGAAGCATTAAACTCCTCGAGAGACATGTCAGAAAGGTACAGCTCAGAACAATTCATTACAACATTATCACTGAAACATGTCATCTGTGCGGCAGATACCAGGTCACCAAACTGTTACAACTTTTTGCTGTGCTGGAAATCGCCGAGCGGGTATCCCAACGATACCCGGCTATCATCGTCAATACAGTTAGTCCTGGCTTTGTCCAGACAGACCTCATGCGAGATGCCAAAGGATTTGAGAAGTTTACGCTCATGGCCGTGCTAAAGGTTCTCGCCTGGACATCGGAACAGGGTGGCAGGACTTTAGTTGAGTCTGCTGTTAGAGAGTCAGATAGCCACGGTGTCATGCTCAGCGAAGGAAGACTCAAATTGTAAGTCAGATCACAATGCAATTCGAGGTGGCAAAACTAATGCTTTAGTCAGACCACACGTGGAGCCCTGGATACTCGCAGAGAAAGGCTGCAAGATTCAGAAACAACTTTGGGTTGAGCTTTCTGTTATTATTGAGGCTATTCAACCAGGGGCCTTGACTACTTTGTGATCTCCAAGAGCTTCCAAGCTGCCTTACTTTACTCCGCGAAGAGCCGGCTTTAAGAACTCATGTCCGGACAACCCGGACGAAAGTCTGGAGATCGTCAGCACGAGCGAGATTAGTATCTAATGCTAAGGAAAGAGTTCAAATCGCCAATCTAAATAGTAATCTATTATATGATAATTTCTGCCTAACACAGCATTTGGTGTCAACTGAAAGGCCAGAATTGTGTGTGTTGAGTGCCTCCGTCTTGCCTGGTTCGCACTCCATTGAACATTCTCGGATGGACGCTTCAGCCACTTCTAGAAGGATTCGAAAGGGGACAAAGAGCTGCATAGAATGTAAGTGCATACTGTCCTTTTGTCGTTTTAATTCTTCCAAAGCTCAGCCGTTCAAAAGCTTTGCTTTGAGCTCACTCCATCTAAATTAACCCATCAAAGGTCGACGACGTAAGACGAAATGCATCTTCAGAAACACCAACCCGTCAAAGTGTGACGAGTGTTATTCTAGGGGATTAACTTGCAGGGCTCAGGGACGAGTCAGTGCTGGCATCACCGATGCAGAATCGCCAGAACAACAACCATACAGCTTGCGCCAGAGAGTTTCGTTTCTCGAGGATATGGTTAAGACTCTCATGCGCCAAAATGCGTACAAAGAGGCTACCAGGACACCATCTTCGCCAGTAGCTGGGCTTGCTTATGAGGATGTTCAGTTTAGCGAAGCTGCCACTGCTGCTTCGACATCACTTGACCTTAATGCTGCACCGCTACCGAACAAAGGGCCAATTCTCAGCCTCTTCCACAACGACATCATGACTCAATCGGCGTCTGGAAACAACGTCCCTGTTTCGACACTCAAAGGGGAGAATACATGTTGCCATCTAAGGCGGCTGCTTCCTGCTTCAGAAGAGGTCGATGCGATTCTTGTTGCGAGCACCGATCTTTGGTCCGACTGGTTTTCGCACTTTCCAGAGTTATGGTGTGAAACCAAGGTAGATGACTTGAGAGCCGACTTTTGGCGGCGAATTGCGTCGTCTCAGCCTGTGGAGGTAGCAAAAATGCTCATCTTCCTTCTCATTACCATCGACAACGTTCCGATACAATCTCTTAACTCTCGAAGTAATACCAGGGAACAAAGAAACTCCATCATCGCCGAGATTGAACGCTTGGTGGTACAAGACATTGAATTCGCAAGGACCGTGCCTGGCACAGAATGTATGGCACTATTGGCCAAGTATTTGGTCAAGCTCGGGCATCTATTAAGCGCATGGCACCTGATCCGTCGAACAATTGAGTATGCCATATTGTTTGGCATGCACATGCCTCGCTGTAATGCATTGGCTGGGTCTAGGCGAGATAACCTTGCACTGTGGACTTCCCTGTGTCACTATGACGCCTACGTGAGTCTTATCCTTGGATTCCCGTACTGCGCACTTAGTGCACATGTTGCAAGGCAGCCAAATGTTACATTGGATGGAAAGACGGATTACGCGCATATCTTTTTCCTCGGTGTGACGACAATCATGCGACAGATCATCACTCGCAATCAGACCGATTCGAACGATCTTCTCGAAACCTTAAAAATTGATCAAGAGTTGGACAGACTAGCTGCCCAGAGCCCAGCCGGGTGGTGGCATCTCGACCTTGACCCGGCACACTCGAACAAGACGGCCGGCAGCCGCTTCATCATTCAAATGCAGCATCATTTCATCCGAGCATTACTGTACCTGCCATTCGTCCTCGAAGAACCGCTAAATCCAAAACAGAGATTCTGTTACGACACGGCGGTTGAGTCAGCTCGATCTTTGGTAAACTCTTACCGAATACTTCGCGGAAGCGTGGGACTTATCCCCTATCTCGGGATCCTCGCTGATTTCCAAGTCTTCACGATGGCGATCTTATTGATTGTTCATAACACCCGCCGAGAAAACAAATGCGGGCCTGATCGTCGACGAGGAGACTTGAAAGATTGGGATCTTATAACGGAAGTCGCCAACATACTTCATTCAATAGCCCGAGCCTCAGAGGAGAATGTTGCAATGCAGGGTTCCACAATGCTGTCAAAGTTGCTCGAAGTTCGAAAGGAGACAGGGTCGGATGGAGGCTTGCTTGGACAAGGGAGGTCATGCAAGATCACCATTCCCTGTTTTGGCACGATCACAATTTCCCTGGGAAAAGAACTTCACCATGAACTTCCAGGACACCTTAGCGATGGTCCGGCGCAAGCTGAAGGCCTGGCAATCCAAGAAAGCAACGAGTATGAATCCGGCCAACAGGCTCAAGGACTCCTGACCGAAATCGAGAATCTGATTACGATCCCTTCCGTGGGATTCAGCGGAGACTTCGAGGAAGTATTGCCGAATAGCATTTTCGAATATGAACCACGCTTTGATCTTGACAGTGGATGGGATCTGAACTTTTTCGACTGAGTGTTTTCTGACTATCGGTATTTGGTGCCCTATCGTAATCCATTCATGAATGATAACGACGAGCTAGTGAGCAAGAACCAGAAGGGTATGCTACTTCATAACATAATTACTCGCGTACGGAGTACGGAGTAGATAAGCAGACTGACATTGGAAGAAGACGCTGACCACCACTCAGGTAAGCGCCTCCGAGTCCTCCGTATTCCACATGGGTGCCGAGGAAGGCAAGGTACTATTCTCCGCGATATCAGTTCAGGTATGTGCCAAGGGGCTCTCGTACATACATACGGAGTACCCCGTACTACGGGATCACCCAGTCTCCCAGAATAGCAACCTAATTATAGTAGGTAACTAGGTAACCTGAAGTTAGGCCAAAGTTTGATCTGACATATTACTCATTAGTGCATGGTATTCTCGAGAGTTGTTTCATCCTTCATGTTTCGAAGATCCCCACTCACACAACACTCACAACGCCCCCAACCACGGAGTATGGCGTACAAACTGAATGTTTGCTCAGTGTTCGACAACGAGTTGCTTCGGACTAGTGGTTGAGACGTCGGCTGGCTTCAAATACAGGAAACTAGAAGTCGGGTTCTTGGGCACAGTCCGTGAAATACAGTATGCACTCCTTTCTGAGTCCGACACCATCGCCTGGTGGGAACCCACCCGTCTTTGGCCCCTAGGTGGGCTGTACGCTCATCAAAAATCAGTATGCTGTACATGCCAGTCTCCTCCTAACACGGCACATTTCCCACCGCTCAAGCCCCTGGCCCGATAGCAGAGACCCTCTGACTCGATGCCGTCCCAGCCGTCTTTTCTCCATCGCGTGCCCACAACAAACTGGTGCGGAAAGTTCAAACCCCGCCAAATGAGTGAGGCTCGCAGGTAGAGAATGGTTGCGCCAACAGTGTCTAGGTCGACAAGATCATCGTCGGTAGTGCCAACGATCAACTTGTCGACATGATATTGACCTTGAGTCTTTAACTCTCCCCGGTTGATCTCTTTCTGATCCAGATCCCAGCCTCGTGGTCCTTTTCTGGTCCCGCGCCATGCATTGCGATCATAGTCCTCCGCTCCATCTCGCGAACATCTCGCAGTGATGATACCGATGTCATCACGTTCCTCAATATGCTGCAGCATCCGCTTCGTAATGCCATCGTCGAGGTAAAAGATATCAGCATCGACCCAGAGGATATGTGCTTCTTCACCTAGGGTCTTGAGCATGAGATAGTTGCGCAGAGTGGCCATCTCAGCGCGGCGGACTGCCTGTACTTCATCGTCGTGGCGATGATCCCGGTCAACTGTCGGTCCTTGATGGTAACCTGGGTGAAAGAATATGTCGACTTTGGCGAAAGGATACTGCGAGGTGGCAGATTTGTATTTATTGTACTCATCTATTGAGCTCGTGAGAAGGCCAAGCGAAACAGTCTCGACATTGTGCTGTGTAGGAACGATTTTCAGGAAGTCATCGATAGTCCGAGTCCATCTAAGTCGATTGCGACCCCAGGAGGCTTCATCATGGGTGAGGGATAGCCAAAGAAGGTCAGATGTCGCATTTTTCCTGCGCCGAGTGTAGCGTGTGACATTGAAGTTATCTCTCGTCTCTTCTTCAACTATATCGGTCGAATTTCGCTGCACAGAGGGGATCTGTACAGTGATTGGGAGACCGATACGCTCCGACAATCGAGTCGGTGGCTGGATAACTTCGCAAAACATATCAGGAAGCGAGACGTAGTAGCGACTTCGACTTACTTACAGAGAAACGTTATACCCACCAACAACAGGAATGCTGAGCTTATTGCAGCACGACGCTTCAGGCTGCTTTGCATTGGGGGGATTTGGTCATCGATCCAAGCATAATGGTGGACGAAGTAGTGGTAGAAGGAAAACTTCAGATATTTGTCGCGAGGTCCTGACGATGACTTCACACAAGCAACACGGTCCTGTCAATGATAGTTAACGGGAAGACGATGGCCCCTTATGTGACTTACTAGCTGTGGCGGAGCATATGTGTCGCGCCCAGCAAGGATCGACAGAATCCTTCTCTCTAAAGTCAGTTAGTACTCCGTATGGCTCGTGGGTGTGCGCCGTTATCAATCAGGCCTATGGTAATAGAGATAGGCTAAGGCAAGGTAGCGTCTGTGTCAGGGACTCCTAGCTCCATCGCGGCTGCACAGTTGGGGATCTACTCCAAGGGCGCTCCTGGCTGCCAAGTGCAACAGTCACCAAAAATCATTACTGAAGCACACAGTCCTCGGTACCTTGCACTCCGGTATGGAGGACACCCAACTACTCCGTAGTTAAGAGCTAATTAGAGTAAATCTTATTGGAGCGTGTACCGTTGGCTTGATTTAGGATGACTACCTTGGTGAAGGGTAAATCCCAGGTATGATCCTTTCTTGCCTTATCGCAGGTTGATCCAGAAGGCGAGACCGAATTGAAGACGTTGGTATCCCGGTCAAGGAGTGTTTGGGGGCCAAGACTAGAAGTATTCAAATAGTGAGTATCTCCGTACCTCGTGGATCGATTGTGAAGAAAACAATCTGTGGTTCTCCATACAGAAGTACTCCGTATGTAGGATAGACAATCGTTTATCGCCAGAGTGCTTGACTTTGATGATCGATTGTTGATGAGCCTGAAGTCATGGTAGGTCCACAGTAGAAGGATACAAAGGCCCTAGCGGTTCGAGACCCAGGGAACCGTCTTGTTCGACTGTTCTGAGAATAACTTTGCGTGGTCTTCAAGATTGATGGCCCATTTGAGAACTAGCTAAGGATGTTAAACGATCGCACTGCAAAGACCGAGACCATACAGCCACAAAAGGGAATCCTTACTTTATACTAAGATGCCTCACTCCTGTCGCCTAGACTAATATCGGTACCCCATACCTACAACGAGGCTAAGGCCAAAAAAAAGGGCCTTTGCTCGAACTTACAAATAACGTTAGCTGCCATGATCCTGTCGTTAATATGGTTGACTTGTCGGGGGTTGAGACGAGAAACCGCATTCTGCTAACTAGAGTCAGGGTTATCAACTTCAATGTCCCAAGTTCCTAACTAAGTTTCAGGAGCCATGTCTCGGCATCACAACTTCTCATCTCAAACCAGCGCAAGAAGATGAAGATGAAGTGAAGAGGACTTCTTCGGGATAAACATGACCGTCAAATCGAATGGCCGTCTACATAAATATACCCCTAAAAGTGAAGAGGCTCGAGGCCGGAATTAAGTCCACCCGTCTCCGAAATTGGAGCAAGTTTATATCTCAAGCGGCATGCCTCGTGACTGAGTTAGTGGCCCCTACCACGCTGCTTTATCAACAGGCACCACCAGTTCCAAGAAGTCCTATTGAAGCGAATAGATAAGGGTCGTGGTTCTCTTGCGTTTCTGTCCGATGTAGGGATTCGCAAACTGTTTCAGCAGGATGAAAATACAGATATGTACCTCATATGAGAGTCATGAGCGACTGTGCGGTGGCATGGTTCAACGGTGCTTCTCGCGGGTCAGGCCCCATAGTTGGGGCCTATTAGTAAGGGACCCGACAAAGTTAAGCTTGGCCAGAGCTTTGGTGCTTGAGCCGAGGGGCACCTGCACTCTGAGTCTTTGCTGTTCCATTGAGGTCATCAAGGCAGCCGGCGATGACGCCGAGGCCGGGCAACGCCAATGATTAGGGGGGGTTCACCAGAGTCGCTCCTGCACCACCAAACATATTCAACGTAAAGAAGTGCAAGCGCAGATCGAGCAGGTGCGACTTGCAGAGACAAGCCCTGCCAGGTTGCCTCTCTCGTCACCCAATCTACAATTCATGTAACTTCTCCGACAAACACCCAAGCCATCAGTGATCAAGATCGACCACTTCTTCCATTCTCTCCTCCTTCTCTCCTCCTCCTCTCACCTTGTCTTCTTCTCTGTCCCCGCCCCAGCACCTGTCACACTCATTGCCCACATCTCCACGTCATAGCTAGCGGCTCTCATCCTAAATCTTCCATCCATTTCTCTCCTATCGCAATATCAACAATCAATTGATCGGCCACTTCCAGGCCCCTACTCCCATCTCCAACACAATGACCGAGCCTACAGGCTCTGAAGATGCCTCCGTCACTTTCCACATTAAGTCCTCTGGTGGCCAGAAATGGACTCTTACCCTTCCGCTCACAACCACCACCCAAGATTTGAAGGTCAAACTCGCCACTGAAGAATACGCCAATGTTCCGACAACTGCACAGCGCTTGATCTACAGCGGGAAGGTCTTGAAGGATAACGATACACTGGCTACACATAATGTTAAGGAGGGCAATACTATGCACTTGGTCAAGAGTGCTGCCAGCAATCAGAGACAAAACCCGGCCACCCAGTCTTCCACAGCCAATCCTTCCTCTGCTACACCTCAAGCTACAGGCGTCCCCCAGAACTTGGCTGCTGGTACAGGGAACGACCCCCTCGCAGGCCTAACTGGAGCCAGATATGCCGGCTTTGCCCAACTGCCAAGCGCAAGCATGTTCAACACTCCCCAGACCCCCGAAGATGTAGTGCGCCAGCTAGAGGACCCGAACTTTCAGCAAATGATGAGAGAGGCCATGAACAACCCGCAGTTCATCGATATGATGATCAACGCAAATCCCGGACTGCGCCAAATGGGACCTCAGGCGAGACAGGTTCTACAATCCGACTATTTTCGGCGGCTTATGACCGATCCCCAGGCTCTACGATCCATGATGCAAATGCAGCAGCAGATGGGAATGGGAGGGCTCGGCGGCATGGGCGGAGGCATGGGCGGACAAGAAGCTTTCCCAGCACCTGGTGTCACCAATACCACAGAATCAAGAGACGGTCAGACTCGCGCTACCCAGGACGATCAGACGCAACAGCCATCGTCTCAACAACAAGCTCAGCAAAACCCTTTTGCAGCCTTGGGTAACATGAATGCCAACCCATTTGCGAGTTTGTTTGGCGCCCCACCACCTTTCCCCACCACCCAGCAAAATCCTTCATCACCAGGCACTCAGACCAACTCTTCGACTACTGATCAACAGACCCAACAGCAGCAACAGCAGCAGCAGCAGAATCCTTTTGCAGCCTTGTTCAACCCGGCACTATTTGGCCAGCCACAGCAAGGTGGAAACCAGAATACCTCGCCTTCTCCGTTTGGTAACCCTTGGATGCAAAACAATCCGTTTCTCCAGAACCCAGAAGCAGCGAATCAGTTTCTACAAGCCCTCGGCGGTGGTGGAGGCCCCGGAGGCCCCGGAGGCCCCGCAGGTGGTGGCTTTGGCGCAGCACAAGGAAATGACCCTGGAAACCTTGGCAATCTATTTAACATGTTTGGTGGTGGTGAACGACCGACATCGCCACCGGATAACCGTCCACCAGAGGAGAGATATGAAGTTCAGTTGCGACAATTGAACGACATGGGCTTTTATGATTTTGATCGCAATGTTCAGGCCCTCCGGAGAACAGGAGGCAGTGTCAATGGGGCAATAGAGTACCTGCTAGGTAATCCCTGAGGCCATATTGATATCTTGGTTGTTTGGGTTTGTTGTTCTTCGGGATTACATGGAAGTGAGCTCGTTGTATCTTGCAGTGCTGCATTGAAGATATTAGCAAGAACGGAGTTCAACCCAGACCAACTGGGTGTTTTGTGCTCTCAATACATGTAATATCCCGCAACCTCCTCCACTTCCCTGTGGGAGCGCTGCCTCATATTTTTCTTCCTCGTTTAGCTGCATACCGAATCGCTCCGTGTACTCTCATATTTTCCCCTTAAGGAAGGCCCTTAACACGATAGCTATAGACGACGAATATTATCACTGGCTCTTCTGATCACCCTATATTCACTCCTGCAATCAAGCCATTGCCTTCATCTTATCAGGGCCTCAACCGGTCGTCCAATTGCTTCCCCTTGTTCCAATCTTGCCTTCCCTTTCATCAATTTCCCCTTTGGGCCCCCTTTGCTTTCTCCCTCCTTCTCTCGGTGAACTCCCTCATGAATCTCCTCGGCTCGTGCGCCCCATCCTCAAACATCCGCGCAAAACTCTCCACGCCAGCATCCACGCCAGCCCTCAGGTCCCGCTCCTCCCAGACCCTCACCAGTTCCTTCTGAACCCTCATAGTCTTCACACCATGCCTCGCCACCCGCTCCACGAATCCCTTCACCTCGTCCTCCAAGCGCGCCTCATCCGCACACATCACGTCAACCAACCCCCACTCACGCATTTCCTCCGCACCGTACACCTTTGCGAGATACACCATCTCGCGCGCACGCTGCCATCCTACAAGATTCGGCAGCAGGCGCGCGTGGATGACACTTGGGATCCCGTATTTCGTCTCGGGCATGCTGAACGACGACCCTGCCGTTGCGTATCGGAAGTCTGCGCACGCCGCGAGCTCGAGCCCGCCGCCCATACAAAGCCCGTGAATCTGTGCGAGTGTCAGGCATGGGAGGGTGCGGAATGCGTCGCAGAGTTGGGACAGGCGGGAGATGAACTCCCGTGCGGAGGAGGCGGAGCTGAGGGAGGACATCTCGTAGATGTCTGCGCCGGACGTGAATGCCGGGGTCTTGGGGGAGTTGGGCGGGTGTTCGCCTTTGATGATCGCAACGCGCAGGTCTGGGTGCTGCTCCAGCGAGGCAAGCGATCGGAGCGTTGATGTGAGCTGTGAGATCAGACTGCTGTTGAGGCTGTTGAGCCGCGCAGCGTTGCGGATCGTGATCGTTGCATGTGTTCCTTCGCTGAGGCTTCCTGGCACGGCCGGCACGGCGCTGATGGTGCATTCGATTTCTCCCTTTGAAAGCTGGATGGGTGCTGTTGTCGTTGAGGATCCATAGCGGCGTTGGGGCTGTGATCTGTTGTTGATGTCTTTGATCTTCCTCGGGGTGCTCCCTCTCCCGCTTCTCGGGCGATTGCGAGCGTAATGGGATCGTTGCTGCAGTGGTAGTGGTGGTGCTGCATGTCTTGTGAGGACAAGGGAGCGGCGTAAAGTGTGATAGCCCGCCGCATATGATTGAGAAAACGACAGGATTCTCCTTAAAGGGCTGGAACAATTCATCCTTTGCGTCTCGGTTCCTCTACTAGGTAATATTCAAGAAATGGCACCTCCCTGAGAGCAATCAGATGGGTTTGCACTTTCGTCCACACCTTGAACCCACATGGGGTATGGGGTAGATTCAACATGTAGACGATATCGTGAGTTTCCCCGTTTATTCGCCTTGAATCCACCGAGGATTATCATTGCATCGACACTAGACCTACTTGTACAGGTAGCTGGCTCGGCTCGGGGCGTTAGTTCGACTATGTATCGACGCTTTATTCATGGGGTAAAATCTAGGAAAATTTATTAATTACAGAAATAGAACTATGTACCACGAGTTGATTCATCGCGTATCTATTACTATTGTCACCTACTGTAAGTTGCATCCTACATCTGGGTTTATTTTCTTTTGACCAGCCTTCTAGATAGATCACGCTCTTCTTGAGTTAGCGCAGTTCTGCACCCTCCATGTGATCGAATGTCAGAATTGCGGTGAGATCTGATCGATGATTCACCCCATCTCCGTCTACGGGGGCGTGACGTGGCATGTATTGGGGTTTCCAGTGTTTCATTTATCGGCCAGTATGAATGAGATCCTCCGGAAGGTAGGGCGGATTTTCAACGTGTTCCCACCATGCACCCAGCC
The DNA here is from genome assembly GCF_000709125.1 of Exophiala aquamarina CBS 119918. Classification (NCBI taxonomy): domain Eukaryota; kingdom Fungi; phylum Ascomycota; class Eurotiomycetes; order Chaetothyriales; family Herpotrichiellaceae; genus Exophiala; species Exophiala aquamarina. The sequence goes on from NW_013550583.1 coordinate 1,358,145, forward strand.
AGGGCTACGAATATACTTCTAGAGCTGGTTGGTCACAAAGGTCTGCTTCCCCGCTATGTCTATCATTCGGCGAGCCTCCTTTTGTGTCGCCTTGAAATGTCGTCATCGTTGTTTACAACTTGTCATTGCTCTTCCTAGGATATGGCCATAGTGGCCCCAGACAGACTCGGAGAGCTCGATCCTGTGACTGTTGAAGCAACAGGACCTTTCCTGCATGTTTGTTGGAATCTGGTGTTCTCCGAGGGGCGGTACATCGATAAACAATCATACCGTCGAAAACGAACCTATCCTCGAGTTTCCTGCGGCAGCTGGGTTAGCACACGCAGCCAGACGCTCTACCTGGCTCAACGAACTGAAGAATGCCGTCCGAGATTTCATGCGAGGAAACAACAAGTCTGAGATTTGCACATCAGAGGCCGACATTGTTCTTGCGTTTCGAACACCTGCTTCAAGGGACATTGACTGTCGACAAATCTTTGGCCCAAGTTGCTTTGTTGGACAAGGAGAACTTCCGAGATGCACGAGTTCACGTCAAGACGCACAAGGGACCGCTGACAGCACTCGTTCTATATGGAAAATTGAAGAAATCGGTAAGCAATCCGGTGCCCTGGACCAGAGCCACCTTGCCAAGGAATGAAGGACTGTAGCTGATGTGCCTAGCACTGTCTGCCGGGCTATTCGAACGGATCAAATGCTAGCTCTCGCCAAAGCAGGTGATTCGAACAGACATGTAGATTCTATTGTGTGAAATTCTGCTGCGTGAAATCAGTTACCTGGACCCTCGTCCAAGGTGCTGCCGCCAATCTCAGGGCAGAGGCAGAGCCTACCCCAGCAGCTGGGCGCTGCCTCCTCTTTACCGTATCGAAGGTGGCAGTGCTTTAAGCCACGCCCTTTTTCGCTTTCTCCTTTGTGCCTTCGTTGCAACCTCCACGATCAGCCAAACTCCTCTTCTACAAGACTGCTGTTTTCGAGCGCAGAGTACATCCTAGCGCTTAGAAATATCAATTTCCAGCAGGCCACTCATTGCCGAAAGTCGAAACTACTGGGTAATATAGCCATCTCTCTATATGAAGCCTACAGATAAATTTGCACCTTTTAAAATATTCCGGAAGGAGTCTGTTCCCCTAATCATACTAAGTCGTTTTGCTGGGATCGCTAAAATCCTTGCATCTTGTACATACAGTAATCTTTCCTGGATGCTTCCTACTCAATGGCGGTCGCAAGTGTCGCCTTTACTGCCACCGCAATGGTACCCTTGGCTCGTGCAGGAGCGTTGAAAGCCTATAGGCTTTGTACCACCCTCCGCGGTTCGGCCGACGAGATTTCAGAAATCGCTCAACAGCTCTCCTGGTTAAGTTACGTTCTCGCACGTGCTCCAAACGACATCAGAGGCAACCCAATGTCTGGACGCCTACAAATTTCGCTGGAGCTGACCCTAAAGGATGCCAAGAGGCAGCTGAACGCCATTTCGGATCAGTTCGATAAAATGGAAAATAAGATCAAGCAGAGGCGTGGAACGAATGATACGTATGCGAAAGTTTTATGGACATTTGGGGTGAAGAACAAAATCAATAAACAGAGGCTTCGGTTAGTGAAGACGCTTACGCTCTTGGTGGCCCTCCTCCTGGTTCCGGTGGTGGCTAATGAGATTCATAAAACAAGCGAGCTTGAAAATGTTAGGTACGTTCGGCCCACTTCTACATTCCTGAATGCGGATTGCCGCTGTTATAGTCTCTCTGATGGTTTCCAGGGAATCGGGATCTGAGCGAAATCCTCAGCCTACCGTCCAGGTTCGAAGGCAGAGTGTTGCGGATTCAGCTCAGTTCATGTTTGATGTTCAACAAGAACAATCCGCAGCAAATGAGCTCCTGCTACGGGTCCGTATGTTGCACAATCTTCAGGAACAGGCGGAAGCAGAGCAAGAGGAACGAATGCTCAAGTCTGAAACATCTGTCACCTCGGATCTGAATGTGCCAGGGGAGAGCGACGACGACTGCATCGTAATCGACAGCGAGGATATCGTTGAGCCAGCCGACCTAGGCGAGGTACCAGAAAGCGAATGGCTCAACAGATTGGCCGAAATCTCTCCCGATATCTCACACGAGAATCAAAGTCGAGCCGTGCTACAGACACTGACCGATGAATTTCAATTGTCACCTGCACCTGTCAAATTGTCCACAGGAAGATTGACAACAGCTGCTGAACTAGCCTCGACCGAATATCCTATACTGGTTGAGCTTCCCGGCTCAGGACCTGTTAGGCCTCTTCAAACTCCTCCGATGACTTTTGGTGCGCTTCCGGCAACGCCGCCAGTGACTCCCGATACGTCTCCTGCGAAACGGCCTCGGTCGCCCTTTGGGCCATCTCTGATCGGTCGAATCATTTCAACTACTCATACAATGAAGCCAACGGCCTCTGATGGCCCACCTAAAACTACAGTGGCTGCCAATGAGTCGATCCGTGCAGATGCCCCCGCAAAAAGGTACTTAGCTTCAACGAAATCCTCCCTAGTCCAATCAACCGCTCCTATGGGTCCCACTACACAACTTGTTGTCACAGTCAATTCCTCTGCAGAACAGTCAATGAATTCTCCGAAATCTTCGGCGCCGTTAGTGGCCTCAGCCAATGATTCCACCATGCAACGGATAGGACCGTTTAAGCCGCTTGCGAGGCGGCCTACCGATTTTGCCCCTCCTATTGATTCTTCCAAGGGTACCACAACACAACCCGTCGATTTGACAGAATCTGTCAACACAGAGTCCATGTCAGTTCCCAGTCCTTGTGAGACGAGGAGAGTGGCTCTTAGTTGCGCCCCAAAAGGACTCATGGAATCTGTTAAGCTCCCTGAAACACAACTCGAGGCACCCGGCCACTGCGGTGGTCCTTCAATACAGCTAATGGTTCCCGCTAGATCACGCTCGCAGCTTATGGTGCCTATCGATACACAGACCACGGCCCTTGGCGCTCCGCCCACAAAGCGATCCGCCATGCCGGCGGTCTACTTGTGCTGCCGATATGGAATATGCAGGAAGTAGCCGGTGGGGCAATCAGCCATGACGATATAGATGACCACAGTCCTAAGCGGAGGAGTTTATGCTGCGGTCGAACAACCCATCCAACGAGAACCCACGGAGGCTTATTGCTTGTCTCCTGTCGGTTAGTGCTCCCCACAGGCTGTACAGAAAGGCAGACCTGCTAGGCTTTGTGGGTGCCCCTAATGCCCAATTTTGATATGTTTGATACGCAGATTGAGATCAGCAGCCAGTCATTTCACAATCGCATTGTGCGCAGCATGGGCAATGGTTTATTTGCTCATTCCACTCTCTGTTTCGTCTAGATTAACACTTGTTATTGCGGCCTGATAGCTATATAGACCAGAATGCAGCTATTTGAGTGGCAAGACATGCGTTCTCTATCGTGACCCGATATCCGACACTAATGTAGTGTCGACTCGCAGCCAATTAGGTATAGATCACAGCCCGCATGCGCCTGACCGTATCCTGTCTCGCTTGATTCCTATGTGCATGAATAGACATAACCTCGCTGCCGACTCCCACGCCGTCGCTAGAAGCCAACCAGGGTAGGCACTCCATCTACGCCTGCATAGCCTCGCTATGGCTATCTTCACCCGTTTATGTAGCCCGGCGGGGGCCGTCAACGTCGCAGAGGACCTCGAACGTAAATGTCTCTAGGCTAATATTTCCTCTATAAGTATGATCGTCGCAACTCCACCACCCCCAATCAATTTAAACGTCTCTCACTATGTTCCCGAGGATTCTTTAGCTCCAGTTAATCCCGCCAGCTCTAGTACGTGCGTACAATCGGACGGCGCCAATAACGCATGCAGGTGGACGGAGACTTTTACATAGTTATTGTACATAGACGAAGAGCATATCCCTTCATACATGATGCATTTATCAACTTGGCCCGGAACAGTTCAGTAGACCTGACTACCTCAAGCATTACCACCATTGTCAGCTTCGACCTTCTCCTTCCCGGCATGTACATCAAAATCCCCACAAAAATTCCAATGCACCTTGTTCTTCACGCCCTTCTTCCTCCACCCATTCAACCTCTCCGGGTAGAAATCAACATTCCCCAACAAACCCCCATCATGAGCGATACAGACTAAAACGTCGGGGCTAGCATCGAACTCCTGCATCGCGGAGAGGCTGTGCATTGCCTTCTCGGGGATCTCGTTCACGCGCGGATTGGGTTTTAAGAAGGGCTCCGTGGCGGATTTCTGCGGGTGGATATAGTTTTGCAGCCAGATGCCCGGGCAGGGGGACGTGCCGAATGCTGAGCGTGGGAATTCGGGGATTTGTTGGGGGAGCGGCTTGTAGGTTGTGGGACGGAAGATGCCTGGGTAATGTGCGCAATCGCCGCCGAGGAAGATGAAGGATGGGTTTTGGCCTGCGTCACTGTCGCTACCATTGCCGTTGCTAGTGACACGGGCGAGCGCGGCGAGATGGCCCACGGTGTGGCCTGGCGTCGAGAGGATGTAGAAGGAACCGTCGCCGAAGAAGTCATGCGCTGGAACCGGTCCCAGCTGCAGAGTAAACGCTGCATCGTCGAGTTCCCGCACCGGATGGCTGGCGAGCTCCGACTCCTGAATGCTGCTCTCAGGATTCGTCGGGTAGGCTGGAGTGTAAGCCCTCATGAACCCAGGCCCGACGATCAGCTCAGTGCTCGGGTCGAACCGAGACAGATCGCCGCGGTGGTCGAAATGGTGATGCGACCAGATGACGGCCGAAATGGATTTCGTCGTGATGCCCAAGTTCCCGGCGTCGGCGTCGAGAATCTCATCGACGTTGGATGCCACGGAGAAGGGCATGATCTGCTTGACAAAGCCTACCGTCGGCGCGGGAAGGAACGTCTCCCAGTCCTTTCGCATGCCCAGGTCGAATAGCACGTGCTTGCCCTTTTCATGGTTGCTGATGAGGATTGAGTAGGATGGGAACACAAAGGTCTCGTGTCCTGGCAGTGGAGGCGTGAACATCATGTCCGCCGCGACTTTCCCATAGCCTGTCGTGTCGATGATTCGCACGTCTACCGTCGACGACGAATCTGGGATGCCTAGCTCCGGCGCAGGCACCGGAGCCATCAGGTAGGTCTGGTCACCCATTTGAAATTATGCTACAGTCTCTCTTTCGCTTTTTGTCAGGCATGTATTAAGAAAGGGGGACGTTTGGGAGTAGATCAGGCTTAAGACATACCGAGCCCTACTGTACAGTATGCGCCTGACCCCGCCAATACCGACGCTTGATATGAGCACCAATCTGCGGGAATGGTTTTATACGAATCGCACTAGGGTCTTGCAGCCATGCTTTTGATGACTACGGAATGAATACTCCGTAGTCTATAGGGTACCTACGTAGCTTAAGTTACCTAGATAGCCAGTACCTTAGCTAATTCTATTGCAGTGCTTCTACCTCGTCAAGAATGGATGGTCTAACCGGCATCAACAACCCAATTTATGATTACTTACCCACTTCTTCACTGGCTTACGTTTCCACCCTAGTGCTGCCAGAACTCCGTAAACTGCTGAGTAAGGTCCCTTGTTCTGTGGCATCAGCCTGATGGGGCGGTCCCACTGCTTGATCTTACATCCGTTTCCTATGACCTCTATCCTTGAGCGGTGATATTCCGGCCCTGCTTTGCTGTAACTCTGAAGCCTCCCAACCCATGTTTCTTAACAACCGAGCGCCACCTATCATGTGGATTCCACTATTGGGTAGTGTTACTACGCTTCTTGGGTCGCGCTTGATGGTTTGACCTAAATTGACCTTGAATCCACCCCCCACTGTACGGATAATTCCCGTAAAAGGGTTGCGTTACTGAGTAGCTCTCACAATGAGGCACAAGATAGTGCTGACAGCGCGCATTCAATGTCCCTTGCTATGAAGCTTACCAACCTGTTAACAGGAACAGGCTATCATCAAGTCAGTCGTCTGATCCGACATTGAGATCTACCTCCGATGCGATGGCCAATTGTCGATGCTTACCGGGTTCCTACGTGAGTCAGCGGTCCGCCACTTGTACTTAGACAATGCCGCAAGAGAAAATTGGTCTCATCGAGGCTGATCAGGTTCGCATATAGAAGGAAAGTTGTCTTGGGTGAGCTGACGATGGTCGATTACCAGCCAAGTGTCTTTTTGTCGTTTGACACTTTCGCACCACACTCGCACCTCTTGGTTCAGCCCTTGCATACATTGCACGCAGCACACCGAAACGCTCAGCTGGATTAACATGGTTCAGGACTTGCTCACACTTCCCTACGATATTCGTCGTCAAATCTGGGAATATGTTCTTGGGCCAAGCAAGCTCAAGCCCTGCAAATGCGTCATTGTACAATCTTACTGTACCATCACACACTTAGGATCATGCTTCGGAGAGTTTGACCTCCACGAGCACTGTGATAATCGAATCTTGAGGGTGTGCCGGGCGATTTATGACGAAGTGCATCCGATGATGGTACGCTCACCGAAGATTTTCACCATCTGCAGTGGCATCTGTCTGGATTCATTGTTCTCAAGTATATCGGTGAGAGAGCGCTCTTCTGTGAGAAGGGTAAATGTCAAGGTGTACATTGGTCGACTTAGAGAAGGAAGCTTGGAAGGGATTTCTGGTGCGGCATTGTTGAAACAGGCTGAGTCATGGTGTGGCCCTTTTGTGCAAAATGCATTGAAGTGTGCTGGTGCTGGAGATATCGTTGATGCAAAGGTAATCAGCAATGTGAACGAGGATACAAAACTGCGACGCACCATCTGGTTGGCCTTGCAACTCGCACCAGATACTCAAACATCTGCTATATGGGGCCACTGCATACCTCAGACAACACAGTCATCAGCAGTAATTGGCTAGATACCCCAATGGACGATGCCTTGAAGGAATGCCAATGGAAAGAAGCAGAGAACTGGCAGAAAATTTGGATAGGATATCGCGAAGATGGCAGGAGAGATGCATGTACAAGAAGATGAAGATGGGAATCGATCGCACTGGAAGGAACGATCATCAATTATCTCGGGTTGGTCTTGCTTTCAATCTCGAGTCGAGAGATATGTGTGTGGTTGAACAGTGTTCGGTCGACTTCGTCCGACAGTTCATGACCACGTCCATCTATCCACACTGGTACATCTGACACATCCGGCACATCTTATTCACAACGAGCTCATCAATTTCCTGCTAAAACACATCAGGTCATCCACCTGCCAAAGCCTCATCTCGATGGCCGAAGCCACCAAGAGACAGACAACTGTCGAGGGAAGATGGAGAGATGCTTGCCCACTCACGATGCCCCCACAATGTTACCAGCCAAGAAGACAGGGCTCTTGTCACTGAAGTTCTCCACGTCAGCGAGAATGCCTTTCCCGGCGTCGGACGCAAGTGCCTTCGGGATGCTGTCGAGCGAATCCCAGGTGAGGATGGCCGCAATGCTGTAAGGCTTGCTGCCATCAGGACCGGCTTCGAATTGAATAACCTTCCAGTCCTGAAGTCCGAAAGATGTCCATTCCTTGCCAACCAGAGCCATGTGCGACTCGAGGTAATACTTGAGATCAAACTTTGCGTCCCCGCCGTAGAGGACTGTAGCGTTGGCAGGCATGTTGATTTTTGTGCGAAATAGATGGTTCGTATTCGTGTTGATGAAAAGTTCCGGGTTCAAGGATCTTTGAGCTTGAGATGCGTATCTATTCTGCTGCGGTAACTCCTTTCCTATCTGCTCGGGACACAGAAATTATTCAAGAGAAGTGCTTTGGGGAGGTAGAGAAAGAGGAAAAGAGAAGAAGCACCTTCGAGTGTAATTGTGCGATCCCTCGGTGGCCGTTTTACCCCTCGGTCTCGCGGAGAAAGCGGTAGAGGACGTGGCATAATAGATGATCAATGAGGGGCAGCGCGGGCGTATGCTTCGTCTGACACAGATGCGTCAGATTCCGGTGCCGATTCTTACCTAGGTACGCTTGCTCCATCATTAGTACCGAGTAGGCAAAGAGGACATACCAGGGGCACCGCAGAGACATGGGCAACAACAATCACATCCGAGATCCATTCATTCCCCCGCACCTACTTCCTTGCTCGCACGCCAGGTCTGAACGAGCATAGCACGGGCGGCATCAATCCAGTTCCTAGCATCGTTAAGCAAGGCATGCCGCAATCACTGATACACTACGCAGTATGTCCATCAAGCCCACAGGGCCAATGACACCTCATCAAGCTCATTCTTAGAGCAGTCAGAAGATGTGGACAACAGCCTGCCAAGGCACTGTGGATGAATGAGTCAGCGGTTCTGATCCGAGTCGCGCTGGACATCATCTACTTGCTGCACGGCAGAAGAGGCTGGTATTGTGTAGATATGCGATCAGATTAATGATAGTTTATTACTGATCAGATCCTGAAGGATACAACAGTGCATCCATAAGATCAGCGAAAAGGGCGATGTAGCGTAGAGAGCAAACCAAGTGATTGTGTTCTGATCGATCCGGGTGATATTTACGACGTAGGAGCCTTCGATCAGTGGAGCCGCAGAGGCAGGCAGGGCCAAGCCTCATCCTTCATGCAGCTTGGAGATTCTGTAAACGACTTCGTCATCCACAAGGGACTTTGCGTGCACTGTGATGAACCAAGGACTAGCCTAGGTCAAGAACGAACAAGTGTCCAGGAATCGCGGAAGGAAAATTTTGACGCTCAGTGTCCAAAGCTCCATATGCTTCTGTTTTGAATCTATATACACCGCTGCACTCACACAAGGCGAATTCTACCAAGGTCCTCGTCAAGAAGCAGCGACGGAATTCTGGGTCTCTTGTCGTCGACCAAACACGCCAACGACTCGCTCAAATAGTTGTACCGGACTCGGCACATGACTCGAGGAGATAAACTTCAACACATGATCCAAACTCGACGAAGAAACCGCATTCGTTTCGTCCGCTCTGAGCTCTTCCTGATCATGAACACGATCACCCACCGCCAAGGAAGGTCGACCAGGCCGGCCGAAAATGCCTTCGAGGCTTTTGCTGACTTGAGCTGGCTCGGTGAGCTTCGCCATTGCGGCTGACGACAACTCTTGGACCTGAGTCCCAGCGGACCGCAATGCACTAATCCTGGCCTTGTTGTCTATCACCACGTAGCCCGTCCCGGTGGTCGACGCCAGCAATCCCTGGATGAATCCGGGTACCGATGTTTCGAAGACAGGCTTGACCTCCCGTGCCGAGACGTTCATCACGAGTAACTTGCTTGGTTTGTAGCTTTCCGTCTGTGAAATGCTGATGGCAGCCGTGCCATCGTATTTGTTCATAGCAAGATGTCTCTGTCCAGCAAACTCTGGGTCCAAGTTGATGGTAAGGATATTGTGTGCTGTGAGTGTGTCGAAGACGCAGAACCTGTCAGACAGGCACAACAAATGTCGTCCCACGAATGCTAGCTTCGCGTCTCGGCTCGAGAGTAGATCCGGGAGAGACAAAGTAATCTTGCCGCTCACGGAATCAATAAGATGCACGATCCGTGACTCTGACCCCGGCCGAGACCAAGACGCAGCTACTGTTGATCCGTCATCCGAGTAAGCTAATGCCGCGGAGATTGTTTGGGCATCCTTGTGAAGATGTTCGTGCCCACAGTCGATGGACCTTGAGCTGGACCATGTGTACAATTGCTCATTTGACTTGTTCCTGACCGCGACTCCGTTTCGATGACGCGCCTTAGGTGACCAAATTCGTATCGCCCAATCTACACCAATCGTTGCAAATTCCGCCTTGCAAGGGTTTGCTACCAAGCCAAGTACGGAACGACCACCGGGACGATGAGGCTCGTTGATGCGAGTGACCAACTCCCAGACATTCTCATCACCGTTCCAAGCCCATATCCTCAAGCAGGTCTCGGTGGAACGGCCACGAGACTCGGGTGAGTCGCCATCGAGATGCATAGACTCAATATCCTTTCTCGGAGGCCTCCATACATCGACAGTAGCAAGCCATTTACCATCATGGCTAATCGTCATGCAATCAACGTTAGGCTCCGAAATCAATTGACCATTTGGCGCGACATTTTTCGTTGTAGTCGTGTTTCGTGTCAGAGCCTGGCGGCTGATCTGCAAATCTGACTCGATGTCAAACTGTTGGAGTGAAGAGGAACTATTCTCTCGTGTTTGATTCTTGTTGAGGGCATTAGTCGGAACAGCAGCAAGTAAGCGGTTGGTGATCGTTGGGTGTAGCAGCATTGGCGTTGCCAAGTTTACATCCTCACGAAATGCAGGCCCTATAATGTTTGTCGATGGCAACAAGTCTGCAGTTGACAAAACCATAACAGAGTTGTCGCCGAGGCGCAGCGCATATTCCGATCCCTTTGCTGACACAGTCAAATTCAGAATCGAAGTCGATAAGTGAGGTAGGAACTGCTTCTGGTTCGTGTCCAACTGCCAAATAACAAGGACGGTCTCGTTGCCGCCAGAGATGATGTATCGTTGGTCGCGTGACCACTTGACTGTGTTGACCGCAGTCCTATGCCAATGCAACTTTCGAGGAATGATGTCTTCGTTGTGGTTCTTCTTTTCCTTGCCTATCAACTTGTAGAGAAGATCTTGATAAAGCATAATCATACCAGAACTGAGCCCAACCGCTAAGTCCGTGGTTGGTACCTTTCTTCCAGCATTTGGTTTGTTTGGGCGCACTTGTGCGTCGAATGCAGTGACAGACCCTGCAATACTGATTTCCCTCCAGGTGTAAGTCATCTGTGCTCCATTTTCAATGACATCTTGAGAGTACCCAACCAAGAGTTTGCCGTAGCTCGAAGCAATGAGCACACTCCCCTGTGCATATGACTCGAGATTCATAACGTTGAAAGGCCGCTCCAGCACTGTGCGAGCAACTTCGAAGTTCTGCTGCTTGTGATCCATAAGATAAGCAATCACGGAACTGCTTTTATCCTCCCCCTGGCGCAGAACCAGGACTACTTCCTCCTCCCCATGCGATGTCAGAGGGATGATCCTGCGCAAACGTCTTTGTGTATCGGCTTGAGTTGTTGTTTGGTTTGTTGTCCAGTCCCACAATGCAACGGTGTCGTTTGTGTATCCAATATACACTTTGGTCGGCTCCACCGTGGAGAACGCGCAGCTGACTATTGAGCTGCGGTTTATGGGCGAACTCCGAACCAACAATGAAGTTTTGGTTGAGTATACTCGCACTTGCGAATGAATCGCAAGAATTAAATGTTGTCCGTCGTTGGTCAACAGGGGGTCTTGGTCGATGAAAATACCGCCTTTACTTGGAGCCAAAGACCAGCGATTGATATTGAGGGTAGTACCCGTCCCCTTAACCTCTGTTAAGACTGAAGATGTTTTCTGCTTTCGTCGCTGCTTTTCGTTCTTCTTTGTAGTAACTAGAGCATGCTGGTCATACTCAGTTGGAGCACTGAATACTGCTAGGCCATCCTTCTGTGCTGCTTGTACAAACTTTTGCTGTACTGAATCTTCAGGAAAGCTGTTATTCTCTTCTGAAATCGAGTGTTCTAGATTTGACGAACTCTTCACTGGTATCGTTGTAGGTTCAGAAGCCTCCAAAGCAGGCAACTCATCCAAAGGACGCAAAGACTCCTCACTGTTATCTAGTCGCTCTTTTCGCCCTTTCTGCCCCCTCTTCTTCTTATATTCTTGCTTTGGAGTGGTCGCACTCAGGGTTCCCTTCCCGATGACTTGCGATCCGTTGGGGACTGGCGGACTGGCATTGCCGGGGGAGTCTCTCGTATCCTGCACACATTGTATTCCTTTGCTTTTACGGTCGCCTCTAGCTCTGACTCGTTTTCGAGCAATGGAACCTTCCGCTGCACCTTCTGCGACTATATTCTCTGGTAGGCTTTCGGACAGCTGTCTATCGACAAGCGATTGTTCTTCCGAGGGTAAGAGAGTGGTCGTCTGCTCGATTGGTCGGATCCTCTTCGTTCTCGCCCTCTTTGGCTTGTGGGAACCGTCCCTCTCTTTCGAATCGAAAGCGATTTCTGCGTTACGCTTCGTAGACTTAGACATCGGGAGAAATTTCAAGAGGATTGACCGCACAACTGGTATTCAACACGATGCCTGCGGTACAATCGTTTCAATCTCGTAGATGTTGAACTCTTGTGCACCGAACTTTTTTTTCTCCGCACCAGCAGGCTACCTAGAGTGGAAAGTTGGCCGGGACGCGACCAATGCCAAGGCTGGCTTTGGCCTCCCAAAGCTTTGCTTTAGGGTCCAAATAGTCCACCGTATAGAAGCTCCATCCGGCTCCTATGACGCACCGTATCATGGGACTACTCTGCCAAGCCTTATTACGGAATTTCTCTGAAGTCGCAACTTGAAGGCTGCGCAGACATTCTTGTTCGAGTTATCAACCATCAAAGCCTTTTTCGCCGCTTCGTGGCTCCTAACCCTTTGGCGTACGGGACTCAATATGATCATCCCAATTCGCTGTTTCTCGTGTGGCAAGGTAAGATGGGCCCTTGACCTATCCCTCCCCAACTGCATGCGGACGCTAACATGTCGGTTAACATAGGTGATCGCTGACATATGGGAGAAATACATGAAGTTGCTGGAAGGTGGCATGGCTGATGGGTATGTCGATCTCGCTTTCTATCACTCAAGACGTCGAAACTACAATTGGAAAGAGGAATATTCTGACACGCAATGCGAACAGAGAAGCGATGGACCAAGTTGGCGCAAAGCGATACTGCTGTCGGCGCATGCTTATGACCCATGTTGATTTGATCGAGAAGCTATTGCAGTATGTTTGCCTCATGATAGCCATTCGGTCCGGTCAAAGAACGAGCCCAGACTGACCATCTGTCTCCGGGGTACCCATCACTAACACTCCTGTCTCGTATAGGTACGACCCTGCGGAGAGAAGACTCAAGGCTCAGTAAAGATATGACAAACTTCTGGCGCGATCAGACATGGTTTAAGCTATGAATCGAGGCGTTTTGTGGGGGATTTAGACCAAAAGACTCTGAAAGGCGATCAACAGGCGGCTCATTTTTCATCGCAGGGCGCTGGTGGTCAGTTTTTGGGGCACTACACGACATCATGGCGCATATTGCAGAACAACGTAGTCTCAAGAAGGTGCCATGGTCTATCGATTCATCCCAAAGCACACACTTGCGAGCCAGTGCCACAACCATACTCGTTTGAATGGATTAGAAGGACGTATGACCCTGGAAGGTGTCATTTGCAATTTTGCTCCAGTCTTGCGATGCCAGAAGTCCACGTATGGGGATGGATAGGCAAGCACTCAGGACAATGGGTAGGCAGACTATGTGGGTTTGGAGACAAGTTGCCAGACACTCCACCAGCAGTGAACTTCAGCCAGTAAACCATCTCGACCATGCCAATCATCATGTCCAACATCATGTCCCTCGGCAATCATGTCGAAACCTTCTTTTCGTAGATTGTCCCTCAACGACTGCCTCTCTTCATCATAACGATCTCGCAGGGGCAGCTCGACGATGAATCTGGCACCCGCGTCTGGATGAATCCAACGACGGACTGTACGAGCAAGCATTTGAGGATGGTCATTTGAGTAGATAGGATCAGCAGCAAGAATTACCATGAATTTCTCCTGGTCATCTCTAGGGAGGTCGGCTTCATCGTCCCAATCCAGCCGGCGGGCTGCGACGCTACCGTGATTCTCTTCGATCATGTCTTTATTCCGTTCAAGGTTGTGTTGGAGGTTTGGTACAATTTCCGGTAGGTCAGTGAGCAGCACAGACACATTCCAAGCACAGGCCGCTGCCATGCCAACAAGCCCTGTTCCAGAACCCAGTTCTAGAACACTCGGACAGCCATTCTCGATATACTTACGAAGATCAGGTAGCCGTTGGGAAAGGAGAAGAGACGATGTCCACGTTTTGAGGCCCAAGTTGTCTCCTGTAAGGGAAGGTTCACGCAGATGGAAGGAGAGGCCGTCACCAACAGCAAAGGTTCGAGTCAGGTCTGGCATTGCATTTCTTCCGGAGCGTTCACTCAATCTCGTGCTTGCAGCAGACCAAATGGATTCCTTGACATCATCATCGTCTATCCAAGCCAAGCTTGACGCGACGATCGAAGTCAGGTACCGTGGGATGCCTTGTTCAGCAATTTGAGACTGAGAGGAGCCGTTCCTCATGACGAACGCAGATGGCTGCAGGGATAAGAGAGCTAATGCATCAAGCAGGGCAGATGCCGACGGTTTCTGGTATAGTTGAGGTAGATCATGTACTGCTTGCACCATCATGTTGGGTTGGGAACTGTGGTCACCAGGGACGGAAGGATCATGCAGGATGAAACCAATCTCATTCAGGCTTACCATGAAGGGGTTCATAAGGCGACTCAGTTGTCGAAACCCAAACTGGGGATATAGGGGCCCTAAAAGAGGCCATACCGGTGGACTCGAATGTTCCGTGAAGCGTGGATGCTCGTTTAATAGTGAGCAAACGGTGTTTTAACACAATGCGGCCGGTTTGGTTCCTGTCCCCCGGCCCACCACTGATGTGAACAATGTCCCTTGTTTGATATGTATCAATGTGACATTGCAGAAAATCGAGAATGACGGAACGCCTTGCCGTAGCGATGATCAACCGAGGATGGAAACAGGCGATTCTCGGTTTCACGCTGGGGATCGTTGCCAACTTGAACCCGCGGAAATTGAAACTCAGGCAAGATTTTGAGTTCGATGATTGGAAATTGATTGAATGCCGTGCGAGCAAACTCAGTGTGAATCGGAGGATACCGAGGAGTTCGGTGTACGCTTCGCACACAGAGGAGGCCAGATGAGGCACAATGGGTTGGTGCGTTTGACTCTGCGTCCCAAGGGCCTCATACCTGGTACCTGCCCCAGTTTTGTCGGTCGAATCTTGCCTGCTCTGTGAGTTCTTGGCTTCCCGCCTTGGCCGAAGCTTGACCCTATGGCTTTCAACAGGGTGCCAGGTTGTTGATATGGGCATGCAAAGCAATTAGCATCCCGTGGCAATTCACAATGCATCGACACGATCACCCTGCGCCAGCTTAATTCAGACCTTGCTTAGAGACAGGAGGCTGACGCAGAACAGAAGGTGAAAACGCAATGCGAAACACCAAGGACGCAATGCGTCATGGGGGAATGCTCAGACCGATAGTTCCATGCTTGGCGCTAGGTTTTGCTAATTTCCCCCGCCCCTGAAGCCCTACCATGAACCATGTTCATTGCCCATCCCAGTCAAGTCACCCACCCGGTGCAATTGATGGTATTTTGGGAAAATCCTCTCTACGCGCCAGACTGATGCATCATCCCCCAGAACCGACATGCATAAAAACAGTAGCAGAAACAAGGTCTTACATCTAAAAGGCTCTCGAAATTGCACGCGGAACACACTACGAGGGACACACACCCGCCTGACGTCCCACTCTGCAATCATATCCTGCCACACTAACTCCGCAACGGACAAAGTATGCGTTTAGAAACACAGCAATTGGAGCGCCGACAGGGTATCAAGACTCAAGAGGTTTGTACTCCGTACTCCAGACCTTGTGTGTACAAGCCAAATCGGCGGAAGTCTCCTCGGGAGTATAGTAGAACCGCCCAGCCAGCAGGATGACTTAGACCACGATGGGCCTCCCACAAAACGTGTCCTATTGCTTGGTAGCGTCACATCTGGGGCAAATATTTCTTGATTTCAGCGCCGCAACGGCAGCTGGAATAAGGATCTTTGTTTCGGGAGATTAAGCCATCGTCTGAAAAGGTCTCTAGGCTTTCAGCCTCAGACACGCGAATGCCCGCTGATTGGTCAATATTAACCGCACCCGTGTTGGTGGGGTGCATCAAGGCTTGATCTCCCCTTGCCCCTGAACGCGCTCTCCAAGGGACGGGCCCAGCAGGATTGCAGCGCGTCTTTCTGGTGATGGGTTATCGAGGGTCACGTAAATCCGGCTGATAAGAGATCCAGACAACAGAACGAGAACACTCGGACCGCAGACAGTCAACTTCACTCACGGGTGCTCAACCCAACACGTGCACAGCCTGATTGACATCCATCATGCTTATAAGAATAAGCGGTAGACAGGTTTCCATCTCCGACTTCAGCCATCAAATCTGCCACTGAGTGTGTTTACAGCCGTCTTACCCGCATACTCATATCTGCCTCTCCGCAAAGTTCGGGACCACTTCTTCTCATCGATTCCCCCAGGCATAGTCGTGAACTACACTGTTAGCAGTACGGCAGTGTAGCGGATCCAACTCCTTTTTGAGCAATTTCAACCAGGCTAAGACGTCGCTTCTGAAATTAGCTTACTGTTTTCATACTTCAGCCATGGAGTCTGTTTGCCCTCGTGGCTGCCTGGGGGTTCTGGTTGATCCGCCACCCTGGCCACCACATCCACTTTTACCTTGTCGTGGACTCGTGGCGCATCAGCTTGTCCCAATCGACCCACCACACTTGATCCCGCACATAATCACTTGCCAGACCAATCTGGGCTTGTCACTTGGGCCGTTGTTGGTACGGTCGACAACAACACTAATCTGAAATCACAGTGCAATTCTGGCGGGAAGGGCCCTCCTTGCGATGGGTTTGGACCCGTCTTTACATTTGTGGTATCACGAGCAGCGTCTCTGAACAGTATTTCCGCTTACTTGGGCACTTTCTGGCATCAGTGCCGAGCCCGTTGTGGAATCTTGGGAGGCCGAAAGGGCGAGGTAACATAAAACCTCTTGCTTCCCTGCCTGGTAGGCCTGTTTGCTCTCTCCCCAGCTCGACAACTTCTCATCGCTACTTGATTGACTTTTCAATCATCCACTCTTTTTGAGCTCGCTGTCTGATTTTAGGTCATAGACCTTAGCCACTCTTTCTTCCATACTAATAATTTATACCCCCAATATGCAAGTCTTCTCTGTTGCCCTGCCGCTGGCCGCTCTTGTCAGCGGCATCTATGCTGCTCCCGGCTGGGACGCCGCGCCAGCTGATGATGCCTGTTTGGCCGCCGTCACCGGCAAGGCTGCTCTCGGAGACTCCGGCCTCCGTGCATTCCACTGCAAGAGCTTCCTCGCCACCACTGTTACTCCCGCCCCCGTCGTCGAGACCGTCACCATCACCGCTGATGGAGGCAACGGATGGAAGCAGAAGCGTGAGACCGTAGCAGTCTGCCCCAACGAGGTTCCCAACTATGCCAGCGCTTGCGACGAGGCTCACTACACCAGCGCTTGCTCCGTCTTCGGCTTCACCAACATCATTACTACCACCGTTAAGCCCACCACCACCACCAAGACCGTGTTCGTCAAGCCCACCGGCGGAGTGTGCGTCTCTGGCACCACCTGCCCTGCTGCTAGCACCATCACCAAGACTGTTTCCGGATCAAGCTGGGGCGGGAAGGAGACCGTTACGGTTACCGTTCCCGCTGGGTCTGCTACCGTCATCACCAAGACCATCACTGTCTCTGGTGCCTATGGAAGCGTCACCGGTACCACCGTCACGAAGACCGTTTCCGGAACCTGCGCGTACACCACCACCACGACTACCAGCGCCGTCCCAAGCAAGTGTGTTGTCGATGATGCCAAGGCATCTGCTCTTGTCAGCGGCTTCATCACCCTTTTGGAGTTCACCAACTACGTCCCCGCAGCCAACTCTACCTTCCCTCCTGCCGGCCGAGGCTACAAGCAGGATGTCTCTGACGCCACGCTCGATGTCGACTTCGTTGATATCTCTGACTCCATCAACTTCATGGCTGGCATTCCTGTAAGTCCACCGTTTCTTTGTGCTTGATACGTGCTGATAATGAAATTCTAGCTTGGCTCCACCACCTTCCCCAGCAAGGCTGCTTTCGATTCTCCCTTTGGCCAGGCTGGTCAACCTGAGGTCACTGTCCAGACCTTGAACCTGTGGCACGATTGTGACACCATCACCTGGAGATGGGCCATTACCTCCACTCGATTCCCCGTTGTTGGTATCAACAGATTCACCGTCAGCCCAGACTCCGGCAAGTTCATCCGCAACTATGCCGAGTTCGACAGCGGTGCTTGGCTTCAATCTTTCGGCCAGACTTGTGCCATCAACCCGCCTTCCGTCAAGGGATCTTTCGATACCAAGCGGATTTAAATGTTGGATCTGGTGGAGTGGTACAAGTGAATGATTCCGGAAAACATTATGGCAGACTATGGGACTGAGCGCGAGGCCTAGCATAATTTTCACTTGCACGCAACAATGGCACCATGTTTTCGGAAAGGAAAAGGGTTTCAATTTCATGTACTTTGGTTGCATTCGACATATCTGGGCGAGCATGTTAACAAGGAATGATCAACGACTTTACTTGCAATATTGATCTTTCTGTGTCTTTCGGGTGTTTGACGGGATTCTGATGAATGTCCACAAATGACTGACAATCCAAATAAGCCAGTTCTGAACGCAAATGTACATTACGGCTCCAGCGCCCAAGGTTCTCTCATCCTCGTCAGATATTTGTCCTTATATTAGAAGAATCTTAACATGAATTATACGGGTGGACTGCTCTCTGTAGGTTGGTACTTTTGCTAACAGGCCTGTTCTCGTTGCAGTCTAAATTGGTTTAATTTGTCAGACAGCTGCCAGTAGTAGTGTGTACTACGTACCTGGTACTCGGTCCTCATATTTGCCAATGCCTGTGCTCGACGTCACGCTCTGACAAGGGACGACATGCGGGGATACCAGGGATCATCGTCGGCCAAGGGGCCATCTTCTCGTCCGCCCCCAAGGCTCCATCCTCCATTCTCACCACCCAACCACTTAGCAATCAGCAGGATTCGTGGAGAAGCTGGCAGGCTGCCGTCATTGTTGATCCTTGACAGCGGGCACATTAAGTACATTAAGCTTAACAGATTCTACTTGGAAACTTCTCTAAAAAAGACAAGCACCACCTAGCACGCTTCGCCCCCAACCTGCCTCCCATCAGACCACAGTGTTTCCCAAGGCTCCCTGTGTTCCTTCATTGTGCAATCTAATTCTTATTTCGACGACGGCTCGACTCAATTGCTCTGGCCCCTAATTCACCAAGAGCATTCAAACCTCGGCGGCCAAGGCAGTAGCCGCTGCAGACCACCCGTCTCTCGAAATCGCTTGGTCCCTATCTGTCAATCACACTTGAGGTCGTTCATTCAAGACGGGCATCGTTCGCGTTCCAATACTCCTTTGCCCGTTTGCCCGCCGTTTGTGGTATTTTCCCGGAGATCAGTCTCTCTTGGACGACGTTCCATATCATCCTCGACATACGTATTCGTGATGGCGTCGTCCCAACCTCCTGCCTCAACGTATACACAAGGCCATTCTGCCAGTGCCATCGCCTCTCATACCAGTCGAACAGTATACAACTCAGCGGCTTTCTTGCTTCCTCATATCAAACCCAATTTTACGATCATCGATCTTGGCTGTGGACCGGGCACAATCACCTGTGGGTTTTCTTCCCTGGTGCCTGAGGGCAGCGTCATCGGAGTCGATGGCTCGAGTACAATAATTGAGCAAGCAAGAAGGAGGGCTGTTGACTTAGGCAGCCGCAACCTGAACTTTCTAGTCGCTGACATCACACACCCCCTTCCTTTCGAGAACGATTCTGTCGATGTGATTTACATACATCAAACTCTGTGCCACATTCCTTCCCCAGTTCCTGTGGTTCAAGAAGCGTGGAGGGTTCTCAAGCCTGGTGGCCTGATTGCCATGCGAGAATATGACCATATGAGTTGGTATCCACGTTTCCCCGGTGTCGATGCATATACTGCTGGTTTGAATCGCTCAATCTCCGCCAGTGGAGCCCAAGGAGCTGAGTCGGGCCGAAGGCTGCATGCGTGGGCTGCCCAGGCAGGCTTCAGCAAGGCCAAGATGCAGGTCAGCGCAGGAACTACATGCCATGTTGCCGCAGAAGCAAAGTGGTGGGCGGAAGTCAGCATCGGCCGGTTGGAAGGTGAGATCGGCTCCAATTGGCTGAATAGTGGTACGGTCAAGTCACAAGACGACATCGAGATCATGAAGCGAGATTTGAGGTTGTGGGGAGAAAATGAAGAAGCTTGGTACACAGCACTGCAGGGTGAAGTTCTTGCTTGGAAGTAATCCGTCCAAACACGCTCAATTCCTTCCCAGCAACAAATTATTCGGCCCAAAACAGGACGACAACACGACACCCCTTCGGGACTCGGGACATCTCATAGCACGATAACATCCATAATTTCCCCACCTGTACCATCTTGCACCACAACAGCTCTTCCTTCACCATTGGGCTTATCATTTGGTGGTAGGGTGTACGGTTTAACACACCCACGTTGTAGATATCCTATTCTAGTCAGACTGGTGACCACATTTCGGTGGCGAAGTGTTCGCCCTGCATTCTCCCCCCTGGTTACTAGGACATCCTTTGGCGAATGAGTATATCGGATAACCCAGATATGGAGATCTCCCTCTCCCATTTCCGAGGACAAAGTTGAAGCGTCCACATTGACGACTCTTTCCCCATACTGGTTGGTCTCCACCCCCAGTTTCGCCTGGCCCTTTGGGAAAGGACCGCTATTCGAATCTTCCGGTCGTCCCTCTGCGATAAGCCTAGTCACGGCCTCCTTGGTATTCCCGACGCCCATGCTACGTCCATTGACGATGAGCATGGGCGTGTAGACGCCTTGTGGATTCCCACGCCGGCGGACGTACTCGCGCTGCCTCACATCGAAGTCCTGATATGAGAACGTATCACGCCAGCTCAAGTGATTCCAGTACGTGACGTGGTATGTGAGCAAGAGATATGAAGCTTCAGCTCCGGGTTTGGAAACAAAGTTGATGAGTGTCTCGTTGGCGGGCGGGCAAGAATCACAAGACTGTGATTGGAAAAGTTCTAGGAGAGTGATCTTTTGTCCAGTTGCTCCAGTGTTGTCAGGTAAGGAAGCATTCTTGTCGCCTATGCCATTCATGGACGAACGGAAGAAACGAGATATCGAGTCCATTGGATGGACCTGTTGGCTTTGAACCGTGTCGCCGGTTTCTGCTGTTCTGATAAATCAATAGCCTGTCAAAAGGGGTGGTGATATTATTTCGATGGAAACCATACCATGAGGGCGACCCAACTTGTAAGATATAGGACGAGAATCATGTAGCTGCCGCGTCGCTGAGAGACCACACCAACTGGTCATTTCTGATACGAAGTACCTCGTAGCGGGAGCGGCAATGCACCTCTGTTCGATCCCCACCACACAAGACTGGGTCTTCACGAATGTACCTGAGCACGTAAAAGGCAATACATTTGGAATCCCAAATTTACGAGGTCTTGTGTATAATGGTTAGGAATCATCAATTACTTCATTGTTGCTTATACAAATTCCCTCTGAGCTTGGGAAACCGTCAGGGGCCAACGGGAACAAAGTCTAAATTTCAAGGCAGGGTTTCTGCACCGCCCGGCATGATCGTGTCATCACGAGCTGATGCGGCGTTGTTTCTTAGAGCGGGGTAGCGCAACGAGCGGCTGGGTTGACTGCATATGCTCTTGTGTGCAAGGACATCAGAGAGACTTTTGTAGATGGTGGAAAGAATTATTGAAGATCAGACCGAGTGGTTCTCTGGACTGGGCTTTGTTTTGTCAAGCACTTTGTGTGAATATTTATTCCAGACGTCTCCGTTCCAGCGCCGTGAGCAGCACTGGCTTACTTCAAGTACCCTGTACTCTTACCGACTACCGAAGCCATGTATTTTCGGTATTTTAAATTAGGATATTTTCTCCGTAACCTATTTTCAAATCTAACGGAACGGGACTCAGAAGCGTCACATCAGTTCACTAATAGCACCTGTCCATACCATAGCGGAAATGGCATCATCCTGCGAGGAGAGCTCGGCGGAAATCACTCGATGAAGTGCTTTACCCATCAGACCTACCATGTCTAGCCGAAAACCGAACGTATGGTCTGGGGTTAGAGCGGGCGTATCTCGTCCAGGACCTCTCGTTCAGACCTTCCCCATCGATGCCAGGTCGATGCCAGCTTCCAGAAGCAGTGTCCAGGAAGTGATAATCTGGATCTCTCGGCCTACGATGAACGTGAAGTGCTCAGAGCCGGAGTGACAGCTCTCCTCCCTGCCGTGAACATCGCAACCACCCTCATTGAAAACATGCTTGCATGCATGCATGCGAACCAGCATCTCCATGCGCAGCAACCGACCTCACTCGCGTGTAGACAGGGAGGACAGAATGCACCGAGTATGGTAGTAAGGCGACAGTCTCCCCATGCAACAACCAGGGTTGTAGCTGTTCACATGCACCTATCTCGTCATCACCATAATTGGAAGCAGAAGTCCGACCTCCAGCCACAGAGCTGGACCTCATCCATATAGTGTCTACTATGTACCTACCCACCTGAGGTAGCTTCCAGGGAAATGAACTCCCCCCCCCGTTTGGCCGAGCGACAGTTCATCAAGGCCAAGCACAGTACATAGTACATACGAAAGTACAACACAACCTCCCAGAGCATTCCGCTAACAGTACTATCCAATAGTAACTCGCCAGCCTCAACAAGGGATGCCCGCCGTCGTTAAAGCCAGCCTGCTTGCTTTGGCATTCCTGAGCAGCATCGCAAGCATTCGCAGCCAAAAGCAGCCGTCGCTCGAAATAGCACTCAGCCCAGACGCACCCGTCAACGGTGTGAGTACAGCGCGCTCCGGCTGGGTCTTCCTCCTCTACGCCCGCGTCGACGGCTCCACGGGTCCCCAAGTCGTCGAATGGAACTCGACCAACCGCACCAGCCCGATCCCGAACGCAGAATGGAACTCCTACATCCAAGGCAAAGACCCCGCGACACACCTGATCCGCACGAACAGTCGGCTCGTCGGCCCCGATGGCGCCCTGTGGCTGGTCGACGTCGGGAGCCCTAGTTTCGGCGCGCCCGTCATCTTGCCGGATGGGCCCAAGCTGGTGCAGGTTAATCTAACCACGATGGAGGTCCAGAGGACATATTTCCTGGGGAACGCCACAAGGACGAATAGCTTGTTGGATGATGTCAGGTTCAACCCGTTGAGTGGAACGGCATACCTCACGGATGCAGGTTCGCCTGGGCTGATTGTCCTGGATCTGGCGACGGGGTTTGCGGTGCGTGTTCTCGGTGAGTTTTGGGTTCCCCTTTTTCAATTTTACCTTGTTTCTCACCCCCTAGATATGCCACATCTGTCCCGGAAATAAAGAGCGTCGAAGGCGAGGCGGACGGAGGAAGAGGGTGGGATATCTGGGATATCCATCTTATGATCGGAATACATACCATACCACCCCCCCCCCCTTTCCGCTGGGACACTTGGCTTACTGCGCACAATCCCACGATCCAGACGACCACCTCTCCACGCGGCGCGACTTCCCCGTCTCTTCGGAAGGGACGCTCGTGCACGGCCCAGACGGTGGTTTTCTGTACGTCTACGCCGACCACCACGAAGTGTCGCCTTCGGGCCAATACTACTACTTCCAGCCGGCGAACGGGGGCTTCCCACGGATAGAGACGCGGTATCTCGACGCGGCACTCTACAACTCGTCCCTCAACAGCAACGCCATGCTCGGGGGATACGTCGAACCGTTCGCGCTGACGCCATCGACGGGCGGGACGGCGATCGGCGTGCGCGGGAACATCTACTGCTAGGACACGGACAGGCTCGCGATCGAGGTGATCGCGCCGAACGGGACGAGGAAGACGCTTGTTCAAGATGATCGTTTGGTCTGGGTCGATGCCATGTGGATCGACGCGGCGGGCAAGTTGTGGGTGCCGGCGGCGCAGTTGACGCGCGGGATCCCGTTCAATGGTGGTGTTGATGGGATTCAGCTGCCGCTTAATGTGTTTATGCTGGATATTGGGGTGGGCCCGAGTCCAATTGACCATGCTTGAGATTCAGGCGGGGGGATGGGAATTGAAGCTGGTGGGTTAAAGGGGGACCGAGGGAAGTGGATCGATCGAGGGATACTGAGAGAGTCCATGTCTGGGAAGATCTGGGAAAGACGGGAGGGATTATAAAGATCTCACTAGCCCGTAGAGAGCATGATTGAACAACCAACGAATGAATGTTTTGAACTGGTCCCGCTGGGTGTGCTCCGCCCGTACACCTTGACATGATGATATGATTCGGAGGTACACAGGGCTCCAGTCTACGACTAGCTGGAAGGGCACACCCGCCTGACTGCTGTAGTTATCTAAAGCTAGGCAGCCATCGGATACATATGGTCTTATATCATAATCCTATCAGATTACTTGTATGTACCTTTAAGTACCTTTGTATAAAGTATATACTCGAACAGTCGTGGTTCTCTTCTTCCTCTTCCTCTTCCTCCTTCTCTTCTATTTTCCTCATCGCTCTGACGTTAGCATAACCCAACTAATAAGTAATGGTATGGTTCAACGGGGGAACCAGAAGGGAAGATAGTAACAGTAATGACAAGAGTCTCAGCCACCCAGATATATATATATGTGTATGTGTGTGTGTGCGTGTCCATACACAGGTGATGCATTGGGACAGAGGAATACACGTGCTCGCTAAACGTGCTTCATCAAATCAAATCAAATCAAATCAAATCAATCAATCGGGAGAAAGCATGATCTTATGAGACAAGAGGATCTTTGGGGCAGTCGCTTTGACTGTGGGTAAGGCAATAGATCAGTGACGCCTTGCTGATTTGTGTGCAAGGGGACTTGCAGTGTTTGGGAGAACGGATGCGCGAAGGCCTTGTCCATGAGAGGAGGACTCCCCGTTCCTAGCTCGGCCATGACTGTGAGAGTGTCGAACTCCACTGGATGATTGGTAGCAGTAGACGCAGACATATACTTCCGGGACACGGCGACTATCAATTCCAATGCAGCCCATGTGCAGCCACTTTGAACATGAGTCACTATAGAATCATATCATTAGTGTTCTGTACTCGAGCTAGTCGGCCAGAGAAGAAACTCACCACTGAATAACGGGCACAGTCCCGTCAAGGAGCGATGAGTTACACACACAGCGTGTGCTCATATTACTTCCAAGACTGTCTCTATCCGTGCTCGGGGTGGCAAGATCGGGGTCGGTAATTGTGGTTGGTGAACCATTGAATGTTGCGTATTGGGAATGGGCTTGCGGCGGGGAGGAATGGAGATGATGACTCGTGATGTCTCCCTGAGCCGATGTAGAACGGGATCGATCCTGGATGATGGCACGGAGAGCTGCCTGAGCATTTCCTGATGAAGTTTCGTCTTCCATTAGAGTATCATCTTCGAGGGTTGTGCCTAATAAGGGTCTTTTTCTCCGACTAGACACGACGTCAGATGCACGAATGTTGGTGTAACTCGATTGGGAGCTCTGGTACGACGATTGCTTTGTAGAAGCCGCTGAACCCATGGTGGAATGGGAATTGGCTTTGGAGTGACTAAAAGGTCGATTCAATGAGGAATGACCTGGCCCTGATAGATCATCATTGTGGAAGGCGAAGGAATTGTGCTGGCTATGCAAGATCTGGAAGTCAGATTCATCAAACGAGTCGGTGCCACTGCTCAAGGCTTCATCCAGGTCCATGTCTGGTTCGTGGTCGATCAGAATTGTTTTGGCTACTCCATTTTCATCAATTGACAATGATATTGATCCACGTTTGGTGTTTATGTTGGTATTGCGGCTAGAAGTGAGTGTTCTTGATATTGGGTCGGCAATAGTTTTAAGAGGGGGTGATCTACCCGGCCTGAATGAGCCAGGACCCGGGGAGTTGTGGCCATTTTGGGTCTGGATTTTGAGGCTTCG
Organism: Exophiala aquamarina CBS 119918; assembly: GCF_000709125.1. Classification (NCBI taxonomy): domain Eukaryota; kingdom Fungi; phylum Ascomycota; class Eurotiomycetes; order Chaetothyriales; family Herpotrichiellaceae; genus Exophiala; species Exophiala aquamarina. Next base: position 1,383,831 of record NW_013550583.1, read on the forward strand.
ATCGTTACGAACACCAGTATGGGTGAGGCTTCTTTTCAGACCGGGCCTACCATCCTTTTTGGCGGGAGAAACAGGCCGCTTGAGTGCTTCCATGACCGAGCGTGTTATAGAGGGTTGCTTCACTTCCATCCTGCGGACTCGCTTCATCTCCTGCTCTCTTCGAGACTCCTCTATTTGATGTGCATAAGCGGGCCGGTCAGGGGCGGGAGGGTGGCCAAACTTAACGAAAGTATGATCAGCTGGGCCGAATCTCCGAGCGGGAGAGCTCAAAAACATGCTTGGATTCTCCATAGGTGGCGGAGGGATTCGAGGAGAAGTGGTGAAAGGGGTGAGAAAGATGTTGGGGTCAGGTTGAGTGAAGCTCATGGAACGAGGCATATTGGGCAAGTCGTAAGGTTGCTGTTCGTCAGGAAACATATCCTGGTGGGAATACTGTGGCACGACTGTGGAGGGAGAGGCAAAGGAAGTGTTGATGCCGACCGGGCTCATCTGGAAGGGGTCTTGATACTGTTGAGGCAAAGTTGGCTGTTCGAATGGCATGCTGGTAGAATCCCAAAAGAGTCGCTGCTGAGGATAGATAGGAGCAGTAGCTGGCCCCGAGTTGAACTGGTGGGCATATAGATCGGGAGAGAATTGTAAACTAGGGAAGAGATTTGGAGATTGGTGCATAAACCTGCTGGGAGTTTCTGGAGGCCCCATGGGGGGCCTCTGGTTTGAAGACATGGCCGACGTTGAATTGCAGCTAAATGTAGCTGCATCAAGTTCGGTAGCCCTGTGCCTGGTTGAGGTTAAGTAGGACGCTTATCTAGTCCTTACGTTCTGACTCGAGTTTATTTGTGGTTTCGATGGGGGCTGGATGTTTGTCTTGACTTGCTCAGAACTGGCCGAGACCTTGGGTTGGAATCCACCCTGAGAGATCTTGTGAGAACCCCGGCGTGATAAATCAAGCTGAGGATATCTCGATTTGATTCCTTCTCTTTGCCTTTGTCTTCATGCGTACGTAGAGTCCTTTTGTGTCCGTGGGATGAGGATGGGTTGGGGTTGTGTCTTGGTGACGGCAAGTTCATCCACTGAAGGGAATTTCTGGTGAGGGTCTGGTGGATATGTCCTGTCTAGCCAACGAGTCTGCATCTATGTCAGTATGATGTCTGTGGTAAACAACAAATAATTTTTTCCTGGAGGGTCCATTACCCACGGTTGCTAGTATCCACCGGGCCAAGTTGATTGAATGGGTGGACAGTGCAGCATGCAGATGCGGTGCTAAAGTGGCCTTGACCACTTCCTTGGAACCGAGATTTTGGGATCTTCACGTACGGACCTGTGAAGAGGAGAATTGAGAATTGAGACCTGGGTTTGGGTTCAGCTTCGTGCATTGCACGTGCTTCTTTCTTGGAAGAGAGCAACTTACACCTTTGGAGTGTGGAATGTGCTGAATAAGGTGCGGTCAAGGTGGCATTTTTTTCGTTGTGACGAAGAATGCCAACAAGAACATGCAACGCTTTCGACTACGGCCGAGGTGACTTTTCTTGACAATGGAATCTAAGAGTAAAGGAAGGAAGTGCCCTCGACGGATGAAGTGTCTATCCCCTTGATACAGCCGCAGTCAGTTGAATGTCGGCAAGACATTGATAGTGTGATTGGCCAGGCAGAGACAAGGCAAAGAGCAGAAAAGGCTAGGCGGGGACGGGAGCAGGCAGAGATTCTGACAAGTTAGCGACAGGGAATCATTGAAGAAGAGGATACGACTAGGACCAGGAGAGTAGCACTAGGACCAGGATCAGGAGCGGGCACATGAAGCCTGGCTAGGCAAGGAAGGTAGAAGAGAGTTCGATAGAGCGAATGAGTGACACATGGCAGAAGCGGATAACGAGCTCAGGCAAGGTTAGTGGGTGGTGGGTAGTGGGCGGTAGGTGGAAGTGGACTCTTTACGAAAAAAAAAAAAGATGATCCAAGCCCTATGAGAGCAATGGCAGCGGCGGCCTGAAGCTGACCCTGGCCCATGCAGATGGAGAGGAGGAAGAAGGAAGAGGAAGAAGCATGGGGAATTACTGGTAGATGCCGAATTAAGATGAACTGATGGACACGCGAGGAACCGAGCAGCCCAGGACAATGGCCACCAACCACGGCGATGTCTTGTAAAAAGAGAACACCGGTTCTGCATCGAGTCAAAGGGCAAAAACGAACAGGAGCGAACCGGCAGAGCAAAACACAACCATGCGAGCCAGCACCCCGTAACTACGGAGTGCCAGGTAATAGGTACTCCGTGCGCCGTACTGCGAATGGCTTTACCGAGTCGATTTTGATTGAAGAAAGAGAAGGGTCATTTGTGCGCGGAAGGGTGTCCGGCGCAATGCCGTGCGTGTGCCTGCAGCAAATGCACTCAGATGGACCTGACTAAGTGCGAGTAACATACCCACGGTACGGAGTTACCTTGTAAAGTATACACAGTTGGAGTACCAGTAATGTTTCTGTATGTACGTACAAGAACTTGCCCCATGAACTTAGTGCTCCGTACTTCGGGTTACTGTATCAGATCCTCGATGATCTCCCTCGAGAGATACATGCTGACACGGGAGCAGGATAGGGTCGTCATGTGCATCACTCATCTGTGAAGAAGAAACAAGACACAAACATCCATCCCTTTCCCTTACAGAGTATTCCGTATCTTTGGTCGGTAAATTCTCCCCAACTTTTTATCTCTTGGTCGTTCATCGTTCTTCTGCTGCTGTGTGGCTTTTTGGCCCAATTTCCACCGTGTGGGGGGTTGCCTGCCGTTGCTGATCCTTGGGGGCTATCGATACCATGCAGGCACTCCAAATCTATCCCAATTTTGATATCGGCATCCCCATCCACTTAGCACTTCCCGTGTCCGCATCTCGCATCTCGCAGATACTATATCTGTATCTCGCTTGCGGAGACTATTTCCTCTGGCTCTTGGAAAGCAGACTATGGAGTCTGAGGTATGGAGTACGATACCGAGCAGACGCAGGAGATAACTGTGGCACAGGGTCGACGGATGATCAACTGCCGCAAACAATACATAGCATTGTATTGTCGGTTCGAAAGGGAGGCCTCTCGACTAATTGATGCAAGGTTCTCAACTTTGGAATGACGAATGACATGCTTTGACTTGTGCCTCTGACTCTTCATGCATATACTCTGTACGAAGTACCGACTAATGTTGATGCATCCAAGATTAGCGAACAGGGGCTCCACCTGGCCAAACGCCCCTGAGTTCTTCTCCGGTCGCCATCTTGAACAATTGCATGTCCACAGGTTCGGCGTTTTTCGAGGATGTCCTGGTCCACCTCCACCTTTCCTGGGCAGACCCTAGCTCGTGAGGCGTCATAGACTTTGTTGAGGCTCCGAGGTAATTGGTGAGCGTTCATAAAATAGAGAGATGAAGTCTTTATCAATGTCACACTCCCTTCCTAAGCACTTTGGGTCGTCTGGCTTTTGATATCAACCTCGTTCCTCCCACCACCATTTCCTTCTCCATTATGGCTGGTTTCGATTCCGTCCCCACCAAGGCCACCAGGCCAGCGCTCACCCAATCGACTCATATGGAGCAAAGGTTCAAGACAAGGTGGATCAAAATCCAACCGCTCTCGTCTATGCCAGTCATGGTTCCTTTTACCCCACAATATTCCGATTACCCTGCAGCCATCAATCCTAGTAGCCGAGTTATCCTCTTTCCGGGAGTCTCACTTGCCAATCTACCTAGGCAGGTCGCCCACAGTAGGTGCAAATAAGTCTAGATACGAGAGGTGGGCGCTGTGAAAGAGGGGGCTGATGTCAGCCTGCTTTTATGGAGGGTTCGTACTCGGGCCGGAATGTTCATCTCTCGTTGGGATCCCAGTCCATGCTTGAACATGTGGAATCATCGATTGGTATCATTCAACCTCACGCTCCAACATCTGTGTATATCTCGACTGCTGCGATGCCCCAACACGATGGCCGTGATCATTCATCCAAGTCATCTCCATCTTCATCTTCATCCTCGGTAATGGGCTCGACAATCAGATTTGCTCCTCTGCCCACCCTTTCCCCCACCCAGCCGCCCTTCTCCAAGTCAAAAACCGTCCTCGGCATGGGTGAAACTAGTCGAAACCTATATTGGTGTGCGTAATTCGCTGGCTCCTCAATTCCTTTTTCACGTGCGTCAGGAGACTCCTCATCAGAAGCCTTTGCAACATCATAGCATTCGACGAATGCATACAATTCTTCCAGATCTGCATCGGCTCGAAACTTCCGGATCACCCTCTCCCCAGATGCCATGCGAATGCTAATCCTAATAGCATCTTTGACATCAGCTCCAGGCTCGTCTGGGAGCGATTGAGCACGCCATTGCTTCCACTGTGCGATGTTCTGTTGCTTCTTCTCCGCCGCCTGAGCGATTTCTCTGGCTTCGCGTTCGGCTCGTTCAGCAGCTTCCTGCTGTTCCCGTCTCTGACGAGCACGCTCACGATCTTGAGCTAGCGAGCGTTCGTAGGCAGAATCTTGTTCCTGTCGAAGATTTCGAGATGCCTGTTGCTCAGCACGTTGAGCTCTAGCTGCTCCAAGTTGTGCTTGGTGCGAAGTCATAGCTGTGCCCAGTTTAGCAACCAGCTCCGACACTGTTGTGGGCCCCGCCGCTCGCATAATGACTGTCATATTGGACGAGCCAGATTCTGTGGTTTGGCAGACTAATGCTGCAAAAGGAAACTTGGTACATTGCAGACTAGTGGACACCTGATATGCCTCCGAGTCTCGAACATTCCCACCCCAGAGAATCATCTCGTCTTTGTGAGAATCGAGGAAAGTCTTGAATTGGCTGGAAAGTAATGTGTCTCGAACCCATGTGTGGTTTTCGTCATGGCTGGGGGACAGCAGCACTACGAGAATGAATTTCAGATCCCTTTTGGCGTTGTCCAGGGTCAAATTGAACCCAGTCTCTGCAAATGGTAGTGTATTTTCTCCGTACTCTTCACTGAATTCCCGCATGAATCTTCGAGTGTTTTCTCCTGGAGGCAACGCCCGGCGAATGGGTCTTGATTGTTGGTACATTAGACGGGTGAATAGACGCGAGAGGAATGCGGGAACGAGGAATCCAAAGGGAGAAAGAACTGTGCTTAGAACGCGGTACATGATGCTAAACGGTGTGAAGATGAGGGAGAAGAGGAAGGAAGGGCGGTAATGGGTTTCGTTTGCGGTAGAAGTGTCGACTCTGTCCACTACATCTTCAGGATTTGCCCGGGAGGCCGGATGTCGTGTGCTGCTAGCAAGAAGAGATTCATATTGTAGATTAGAAGTCTGTCTTGCAGACGTAGATGGAAGTTGAGCGCGGGCTTCGGCCACGGGGTCGGTGGTTGGTTCCCCATCGAAAAATCGAGCAATGGCGATTTGCACATTCCATTCTGCCCGCTGAAGTAGGGGAATGGCTGCGATAGGATCCTGATCCGTCACAGCCGTGTAGGTCTGCAGTGCCTCCTGTTGTGTGGAGGACAGCTGGGAGATGTCGGCAGTTGACATGGTGCTGGTGGCAACCACCACCGGGTGCCAGAGGTGGATAAGAGAGCAGGTTGAGGATCCGACGCTGTTATTGCCTGGTTGTCGAGTCTAACATGTTGGTCCTTCAGTGTTGACTGCGAGGCTGGTGTAGTCTCCAAAAAGATCAAAATAACCAAATGTGCAGACGGATGGGGGATGATGACAGTTTGTTAGTGCCAGCTGCCTGCGCCCCAGAAGGAGATCCACCAGCTAATTATGTCATACGAGGCAGCGAAAAGGAACAAATTGTAGATTTGGATTGTTGACAGAACCTCCGTCGGAATATATGATTGGAGTCGCAGTTTGGTCGTGGTTTCGTGTCCAGGTGGTGAGCGACTACAAGTAGTAGCGAGTGATTCGACTCGTGCTAGCTGCCTACCTAGGCAGGTGTGGTGGGATGGACGACGGACTGAGCTTCAATAATGTACCACCTCCGTGTAGGGAGGTTCCTCTCAACTTGCAAGTGCTGGCCGAAGGCTGCCCACGACTCTCCGTATTCGTATGTGGGTGCTCAAGGCCCACTGCTCAAGATAGCTGGGTGCCGCTTGGATAGGTAAGGAACCCAAGGCCTGAGAGTCGCTACGTGTTTACCTAGCACTTCCGCCCAGGCCGATCAGTCAAACCATGAGTCCTCGATAGGCAGGCAGTAAGTAGTAAGTACAACCGCACCCTGAGCCTGGGCCAAGCTGGGCGGTTCCTGCGTCCTGACTGGGTAGGGACCTTTCTGTGCGCCTTAGTCACCCCCGAGCTCCTGACCTTCTGGGTGCTTGCCAGGTGCTTGTACTTCTTCATGTCCCGCTCCTCTGCAGCAGTAGTAGTGCGAGTGGTACTTGGTGCTCCCTGGTGGGTGACAGATAATCATAACCAAACTACCACCACCTCATTCACTCATCCGCAGTCCGCATATCATCACCGGCTCTAAACTCAACGTCCTCTTTGACGGCAGCGCCTTCGCGCTCAAAGCACACCTCATCCTTTGGTGTTGCTCTTATCATTTCCCTTTTTCTATTTTGGATACTTCATCTACTTGCCATGTCGATTCTCTGACTTCCCCAACCATCTCAACGTACCTACGCCGACGACTACGCCGAACCCTCCCCCACCGACCACTCGCCCACTTCCTTTCAGAAGATGCGCTGAATCGCTCCCGGCATCCTTAATTCCATAAAACCCTGATGGAGCCTGATGCCATGCTCAAACCCCAATAGTACCGCTTGACGATGGCCGCCGTGATCAAGAGCAGTGTTGATGATTCGAAGAACACCACCCTCTCTCCCCGACCCAAAGGTCGAGGTGCGATTATCTTGTATTGAGCCAGTATACAGGAGATCATATGCTGATGGGTTGCATTGGCTGTAGAAAATGCAAAGGACACCCTGTGTCGCAACGTCACAATCTATGGGAAATGCCGTTATGAAGATAAGGGTATTGTTTCCACTTCACCATTGACAGCAAGAGCCCCTGCTCACTGACGCATTACCAGGCTGTGCCTTCAACCACAATGTAGAGAAGTCTGCCTCCGCTGATGGCAGCCAGAGCGATGGGTAACCACTCCTGGGGAACCCGGCCCTTTGTGACCTGATCGGCTTACACCCAATGTCCAGCCAGCAGAAGAAGGCCTTGAACGTCGACTCTCCCAGCTTCACCCCTTCCTTCCTGTCACCCAACGGGGCAAACAACACCACCCCCAAGAAGTCTGCCGGTATTTCACCAAAGGCAGCCAGTGCTGCCCCATTCATGCCAAAGGCAATCATCTCCCGTGAGATCATCCTCCATGCTCCAACCCACTTCCAGCCATCAACTCACAACCTATGGCAGGATCATCGACCACAACCCCTCTCCGCCAAGATGCAAGAACTCCAGATTGGGCTATGGCTGATGTACAAGAGTTTGTTCCAAGGCGAGCACAGGACTCCTCCATGGTGAGCATCCCTCCACGAGATCACTGGCACCATTTGACGCTTTCCTTTAACAATCTTCTTACCAAAACAACAGACAAATGAAAATGAGATACCGGTTGGCCACTCCTTTGAGACCTTTCAACCTACGCATGCGGCCAATCCTTACCTTGATCATGGCCTGAATGGCGCTGCGTTTTACCAGGGACCTTCTACCTTTCAACAACCCGTGAGTCTGGAGAGGAGTGATTGGGAGGCCAAAGGAATACTGATGTCAAAAGGTGCAATATCACCAATACGCCCCGATCGGACACTATAGCACCAATTTAGCCCCTTACCAGCGCACTGTCCACGACCTTTTTATTCCCGACGATCTTCGCGAGGAGATCCAAAAGAAGTCTGCGGCGGCTCTGCAGACCCTACCTAGTACGGAATTGATCATCCAAACTGCGTTAGCACATGTACTTATATGCCTTCAGACTCTCAGCTTCCCAATCACATTGAATCCTACCATTCACTTGTTCCCCTCGACACCAACCAGAAAAGCTCAACCATATTTGGGGGCTACACATCATGGGTCTACAAAGCCCAGTCAAGTGCGAATGGCCATTTGTTTGCACTCCGCAGAATAGAAGGTATGTGTACGCGATTTGCGTGCTGGGCAGGGTTGATATTTTCTAGGCTTCCGGTTGACCAACGAACTGGCCATTCGCTCCGGGCAGGCCTGGAAACACCTGATCAGTGCCAGTGTGGTCAGAATTGTGGATGTATTCACCAACCGTGGCTTCGGAGATTCTTCCCTTTTCGTCGTCACTGACTATCATCCTCTCTCTAAAACGCTTCTGGAACATCATCATATCGGCCACAATTGGGCTCGTCCTGCTCGAAATAATAAGGACCAAGTTAGCGAGCCTGTCTTATGGAGCTACGTTGTACAGATTGCTTCGGCACTAAAAGTAATTCACTCCTCTGGCCTGGCGGCTCGTGTTGTCGACCCCTCCAAGATCCTTGTTACTTCAAAGAATCGAATTCGGCTGAATGGCTGCGGTATACTAGATGTAGTGCAGTTTGACAATAATGTGCCTCTGGCTCAACTCCAGCGCCAGGATCTTGTCAACTTTGCCCTCGTCATTCTCTCTATTGGCAGCGGGACTGCCGAAGCGGGCCAAAATTTTGCCCGTAGTATGGATCTGTTTAAACGATACTTCAAGAAAGATCTACAGGACGCACTGGTCTGGTTGTATTCGGCAATGCAGAATCAGGAAAGGACGATAGACCAGTTCACAAGTTTGATCTCAAACCAGATGATTACAGCGTTCAATGGAGCGCTACACAACGACGACACTCTTCATAACGAACTCTCTCGCGAGGTTGAGAATGCTCGACTTGTCAGACTACTTGCGAAATTGAATTTTATTACTGAACGACCCGAATACGAACACGACCGGGCATGGTCGGAAAATGGAGAGAGGTATTTCCTTAAATTGTTCCGCGACTATGTCTTCCATCAAGTCGATGCGCAAAATCGGCCCGTGCTGGATCTCGGCCACGTGTTGACCTCGCTAAACAAACTGGATGCCGGTACAGATGAAAAGATTACACTGATTTCAAGAGATGAACAAAGCTGTTTTGTGGTCAGCTATCGCGAAGTAAAAAAGGGAGTGGAAAGTGCATTTTCGGAATTGTTGAAAAGAGGCTCACCGCCGATGGTGAGATGATCCATCGGCTTCAGGGTGCCTCGATTTCCAGGGCTGGAATTCCATTGGAAAAAGCGAAGGCCCCGAATGATGTGGGGTAAAAGTCGGTAGAGATGTCGGAAGTCGAATCTAGGAAAGCTCCAACGGGACATTTTTGAGGACTTTGTGGCGGAGGATATGGATGCCTGGATCGAGGAGATAACACGAAGGAATCTGACAGCAGAAAAGTTGAAGAAATCACTTGAAAGTGAAGAGGAAGAGCGTCAGCAAACGGGACAGAAGAGAAACATTTGCGCATCGGGAGAAAGAAGAGAAGAATGTACATCTTTCGTTCAGAGAAACCGATGGGAGAAGGATGGATGGCAGATGGTGCAGAAAGACGTTCAAAAAAGATGAAAAAGAGCCCACGTAGGTTACCTAGTCCTACTATGCGCCGACGGATGCTTTGGATCCCTCTGGCAATAGCTTAGCTGTGGCGTGCGGTTCGACACAACAAAACACAATCCAATCCAATTCAAAAATGGCCAGCGATCATGGATGCAAGCTTCTGTGAATTGCTTGGTTCTGGAGGTGGCCATTGCATTCATGTGTGACTAGTAGTCAAGTAGAGTGGATGCGACCATGGGGAAAATGTCGGTCGATCGATCATTGCGAGCCTTGAGGCACGCATGTCCCTCGCTTAGAGTGTCAGGACTCAGGAGTACTAGTGAGCAATGCCAGTCCATGCTAATTATCCATTTGTCTACAGACTCGAAGAGATTTAGGACGAAAGGGCCTTTGGCAACGCGGGAGACGGCATAAGCAAAGGGCAAGGAGTCGGAAGAGGATAAAAGAGTCAGATCAGAAACATGCGCGAAGGGCTTCAGGAAGAGTGAATGGCAATTCCAGCGGGTGTTTTGGGGTCTTCTTTAAGTCTATTCAGGCGTGGATGACTTTGGGCTGTGAGAGATTTCTCATTATTCTTTTCCTGGATTCAGACCATCCCCACTGTATGCGATCGAGATGGGAGTAGGTAAGACATGGTGGTGGTCTGGTAAGGGAGCACTTTCGCAATATTCGTGCTTTTCGATCCCCTTTTCATTTGCGTTGCGCTGCTTTGCTTTGGAAAAGCATGTGGTGGGTAGATGAGTTGCCTCAGGCCGTAAGGGTGAGTGGATGCCTCCCGGCAGCTCAGGGGCCATTGATTTGTTTTCCGGGCTTGAAATTCATTTTTTCAGTCCTCTGCGGGTTGCTGGAAAGGGTTTTCAATCTCCTCGCTGCCGTCAACAGGAGAGATCAAGACGAGTAGTGTTCCCCGAGCCACGATCAGGCCGAGTGATCTTGTCGTCTCGTTGCCCTCGTCATCTGTTGCACGGTTAATAAATGGGGTCTGTGATGATGAGATGAAGTGTACCTCTCATTGTTTCCTTGACGTCGTCTAACACCAGATTCATCAATTGGTCATAGCCCTTTAATGTGCCAACAACTGTGTACGGGTCCGAAGTCAGTATGCTATTGGGGGAAACCCAAGGATTCACTCACTTTCCCTCCCTCCATTGAATTTCACGTTGATTTGTTTGTCAATGTACTTGGTCAGGTCGAGGATGTTTTCCTTTTTGGGTTTTTCATGAGGTTGATTGGACTGTTGATCACGTCCTCCTCGCCCTCCACCTCCACCCCGCCCACCCCGATTTCCGCCATGGCCACCTGTTCCTCTGCCACCTCCACGAAAATGGCCTCGTTCGGACATTCTTGACCGAGCCCTCTTGCTTGGTTTGGTTGGTTGTGAAGAGACTAGTGTGATTTGATGTACCTAGTGACTTGTGGTATGTTGGTGTGGGAGAAGGTCGGCGGAGAAAACTCCGGGATCCAAAAAGAGTAAAGCGGGAATTGGGGTGAACAGCCGTTTGAGGGAAGTTACGCGATCTCGTCAGGTGATGGAAACCCACGTGGGAATGGATGTGAGTGTGAGTGTGCGATGGGGAAATTCGGGGGGAGCCATCGGAACGACAGATGACTGGCCAGGACCTGGCATGTTTTCAACATGGCTGGCCTGGCTGGGTGATGCGAAGGAAATGGGGCCACGGGACGCGCAGTAATAATATGGCTAGCACATGCTGGCAGGGACCAGCAGAAAGCTGAGCTCCGCCGGGATTTTCGATTGGGCGGAGCGCCGCCGTGGGGGGCATTTTCTGTGACACATGCAGGAAAGGCAGGTCAGCCTGCGAGTTCCCCTCCATCTCCCATGAGATCAGAAGAGGGAGGAATCTCATGGAACAGGTCAACCAGGCTAAGTGATCACCGGGAGATGGTGGAGGGACGCCTTTCCCGTTTTCCACGCTGCGTCTTGTTCCTTGTCCCTGATCAGGCTTGGACTCAATGGCTATGAACGCGATCGATAGGCAGGAAAGCGATGTACGGGTGTGGGGCAGAGTTACGAGTCTGACCACCGCACTACTTTAACTGGTATTCTGCGAGTTAATGCCCGGCACACACTGTTCCCAGCTCCCAGCTTCTAGCTGTCCGCCGAAACACACATGCCTGTCTCAATTTTGTCTTTCCCTCCCTTTAGATGCAGGTATATCTACTCCGTACCCCTCTATCCGGAGGTACCTGCCTAGGTATCTATAAGTAGGTGTCTACTAGTATGTTAAGCGGAAAATTATCTACTTGTGGGTTGTTTGATTCCTTTATTATCTGGCCGATTAAATGCCCTGAGTGTCCTGTTCAAAACGCTGCTTCCTGGACCATTCCCGCATTGCCCGCATTCGCGGCACGCACACGGGTGTAGGAGGAATTAGGAAGCTAAGAACATCCCCCCTGTGCCAGTAGTTTCTACAGTATCCGTATGTGCTCCGTACTCCGCAGTGGCAGCCATAGAGCCTCCAACCAGGCCACTTCTCCCACAGTCTCCCACCCCTTCAAACCAAAACCGAGCCTCGGATTGTTCAGGTTCTTGCCCCGGCCCCGGATTGCTACCACCAGCAGTTCCGCGCCTCTTGATTGTGTGAACGTTGGTTGCCGCGCCCAAGTCCAGCCCACGCAGGGTAGCCAGATCGCTGTACGCAGCGCTCGGCTCCAATTAGCACCGAACAATCCAGGCAGGAATTGAACCACTCACGCTCACACTTTGCCCTTGCCCATGCAATCACATCCTATCCCACTAAGTACAGCGTTCTCTGACTCTTAACCCCGAGCCAGGACGGAGTAGTGCGAGTGTCAGTGCCAGACTGGCACCAAAATGGCGACCACCACCAACTCTTCCGGAAAGCCATAATCATCCAACAAGTGCAATGACCACGGCTCCAGGTACTACTCCTACCGCCTACACCTTCGCCGCCGACCGCCCGACCAATGCAATTGGGCCCCTCGGGCCCTCCTCCCATCCTCCCATCCTCCCACCCACCTACCCGTCCGTTGTTGTTCCCTCCTTCTCATTCCCCAGTTCTCAATCTTGCCTCTTTCTGTAGCCCTCCTCTACCCTCCATAGTAGTGCTCACTCCACGAGTCTTCTACGCTCAACCTCATCTTCTGACATCGCTCCTCAAGCAGCTGATCTCTTCTTGCTCCGTCGGACTTTCCCTCTGCCTCGTCCGCCCTTCGGAACTCCCTCCCCACCTCGTAAATCCAGACCCCAACTTCTCCCACACCTGCTGCTACCTGACCTCTCACACCACACAACTTTTGCCGCCTGCTGCTGCTCACGCTACCGGCGATACTCAACGTCTTCATCCTCTGCTACAGGCGCTGCAGCTTCGTTACAGCTTTGCCCGCCCGGGTACATCTGTTCGGAGCTGATAATACAGCCCCTCCAAAGCTATTCCGCCCCTCCTCTTCTGGAACAGAGTTCGCGCCTTAGCTAAGCATTTCCCACAGCCCGAGCTGCGCAACCACAGCGCCTCGGGCTCCCTCCAAACCCCAGTCTACAGCCTCAACCTCCATGTCGAAAGCATGGATTATTCGCCAGCAATGACAGCCGAACCATCCTCTCTCAAGCGACCGCGATCACCTTCGGAGCACCATCCTCTGCCTCCGACCAAAGTCCCTCGGACGGCTACCAATCACTTGCAGATCAATTATCTCGCTCGTCAGCACAAGGAAACCATCCCGCTGGTGACGGTCAACGACAAGCTTCCTGAAATCGCACGACTCCTAGTGGAATATGATGGTGTGCTTCAGCGCCATGAGAGTATGGCTGGGAACCTCGGGGCTTGCCCTCTAGGTCCTATCTTGCTCAAGCGCTTCGAAAGACTTTTTGAGGGCCCCCCCAAGGTGTTGAAGTCTCATGCAAAAGATTCGACCATAAGCTGGCTGGACGTGGTTGAATTCGCCCAGAGCAACCCGAAACAATTCAACCTCGAGAGAACCCGCAACGGAATCCGAGTCTGCCAGTTCTATACCAAACAGTGTCGTGTGGAGATCTCGGAGGAAGACTATGTTCTTATTGCCAGTGGCATGCCGCAGAAGCTCATTCCTCCACAACCAATCTTGGAAGACGAAGAAAAGGAACTGGGAGTTATGGATTTACTTGATAGGAACATCGGACAGATTATCCAACTTGCCGACCAAGGTATGTCGAACTCGTATATGGGCGGGGAATTTCTTTGTACTGATGAACATCTCTAGTGTCTGGTAGAGCTCGACAGATGATCCACAAGATGAAGAATCGGAGAACAGCTATCCTTAGTCGACGGGAACAAGAGGTCGAGTCAAGGAAAGCCCCGGTTCGAACTGAGGGGTCGCCTTTGTCACCTGCTGACACCAACGGTGTGACGAACAAGCCAGTACGAAGCATAGAGCCGTCTCAGTCTCCTCCCCTGGGATTCACTGCTGTCAATTTGAGGCATACCGAAGCTGCGGAAATCGAGCAGCGGCCACAGGTAATCGCCAGTAATGAAATCGTCAGCAATCACACAGCAGAAACCTTCTCCACCCCAAACACACCAAATGTCACCATCATCAATGGCAAATCTGTCAAGGATGCCTCGCCAACCGTACGAGCAGAACTGATGAAGAAGTTCCTGACACCTAGTGAGCGAGAGGCCGGCTTGACCGAAGATACTGTTCGACGCTCTTCATTTGGCGCCACTCGAACTACGGCTATGCAAAACCCCCCGGCCGAACAACCACGATCGGACTCTCTCGAACTTGTAGGGACGGCGGGAAATAGCAAAAACCCACCGACAGTGGCCATTCCGAATACACCAGCATCACTGATGCCTCACTTAAAGCCATCAACTATTGAAAGGGATGATGGTGGACCTTTCAAATCCGAGATGGTGAGGAGAATGGACAATATGTGGAAGGGAGATCGAGTAGTCCCGCCATGCGACCGATGCCGAAGGCTGCATATGGATTGCCTTAAGAACTTGACTGCATGCATGGGATGCACCAAAAAACACGCCAAGTGCTCATGGAAGGAAGTCAAGGCATCCGAGTTGCAGGGCACCTCCCAGTCAGTGACCGCCGAGAGAGTTTCTGGTCCTGCACCCTCGGGACTGGAACCCGCGCCTCCGCTGTCCGCTGGATCTACGATTGAAGTTTCTCGTCCGCCAGATGGCCTCCGTCCTCCGAGCTTGGCCCGACCATCCCTAGGGTCTGCACAAGAACGCGAAGGCCAAGCCCAGAATGACAGTGGTCCCAAGGCTGAGCCTGGACGTAGGAGTGAGTCGGCTCAATCACCAAGCACCTCATCTGCTCGATTTGACGTACGACCACCACCATTGGTGCAGCAACTACAGGAAGCTGCAAATAGACGTTCGCCGCCTGGGCTCGGAGCGCATAGATCATTCGGAGGCGGATCAGCCGTTGGTTCGCAAAGAGACGAGGATGATGATCAGGGAGACAGATTGCAAGCCATGGCGTCGCGTGTTTACCGGACAGCATCACAGAGCGGACATCGAATATAGGACATGTGTGTTACGGGAGTTTTCGGTTCTAGGGACTGGTGCTCATTGTCTACAACGGGGGTCACAGGCTGGGCAGGAATATTGCATTTTGATTGTTGCAAGGCAGTGCTGAGGGGTATGGTAAGCAGTCTTCTGGGAAATGGGACTTTAAAAGCGTATTGTCTTCTTGTTGTATTTGGTTTGAGGTACTACAAGCAGGCTATGGCAAGGTTCAGGGTCCAAGGTCTGTGTGTCGGTGTGTCTGTGCCATTTTGTCTTGTGTACGGAGTATTATTGCCAAATGAGTTGACGGAATAGATTCCATATAAGACCGACCATGTTTGTCATGCTCTCGGGTGATCCCCACGACGCCCAGGCACCAACTGAGGAAATCCCCCCTCCTCGGCCTTCGATTCCTGAGCCACCAAGATGAAGTATCTCCGTCACGCTGTAGAAGTGCCCCTCACTGTGGGGACGCCTTGGGTTCTCTTCCGATAATGCATTTGCAAATATTCGATCGAGGAGGTAATGGTGCACTGCATCTTACTGCCATCCATGGATTATTGAGGCTGCTGAGCCTCTCGGATCACACCCAGCACACAGCATCCGCTTTCAGACGCTGCAGCTTACTACTGCTCCTGCTTCATACGGCGCTCTGGTGTGGAACAATACTGTTCCTCAGGACCTTCGCCTTCGCCTTGTTCCGCTCATACCACGGTCTGCTTGCTCAGAGTCGCATGTTGTTCGTTCTCTCGTGATCAAGATTGCATAAACTGCTGAGTCCCCCGCATTGGATTTGCATCGCACCATCTTTGATTCGCCTGCTGCCGATACCGACTGTGCGTCCCGGATCTGTTCTTGAACACGGCCACCCCTGCTGGCATTTTTGGCTTTGAAAGAATAATAACAGTCCGCATCGTCGTTCCTACGAACCCTCTTCCCACCTGTTTTTGAAAACAATTCAATTCCGCCTTGGTCCTCTTTGTATCTACTACTAGTGATCAGACCGCCTTTCCCGAGTAATACTATCTCCCTCCTCCTTTGCTCTCGGATCACCTACTTGCTTGCTTCCATTTCCGCCGCCATGGATCCTTCACAAGTCACCATCCCAAAGTTGAAGAACCTGACCATTGAGAATATCACTGAGAATGTCGTTGCGATCAATTCTGCCAATCCGGATGCCAGGTTCAAATACATCCTCGAGCGTCTGGTGCACCATCTCCACGACTTTGCCAGAGAAACTCGGTTAAGTACGCGGGAATGGATGGCCGGACTGCTATTCTTGACGGCAACAGGACAGATTTGCACTGATGTGCGACAGGTATGTGGCGCGGTTGAAGAAGCATCCTCAAGCTCGACTCTCTCTCATCTCTCTCTGACCCACTGTTATTGACTGCTCCGACCAGGAATTCATCCTCCTTTCCGATGTTCTCGGCCTCTCCCTACTGGTCGACAGCATCGATCATCCCAAGCCGCCCCACAGCACCGAAGGCACAGTCCTAGGGCCCTTCCATACCCATGAAGCACCCGACATGACACATGGGTCCAACATGTCTCAGGACAAGAACGGCGAGCCCTTGCTTGCCATCTGCACCGTCAAAGACGTCCAGGGAAAACCTATAGCAGGTGTCAAAATCGACATCTGGGAGACCGATTCAGACGGCTTCTATGATGTCCAGCACGCCGATCGCGAAGGCCCAGACGGAAGATGTGTTATGCGCAGTGACCTGGACGGTGTCTTCTGGTTCAATGCCATAGTGCCTATCCCTTACCCAATCCCTCACGATGGCCCTGTGGGACAGCTGCTCATGCAATTGAAAAGACATGCAATGAGACCCGCACATATGCATTTCATGTTCGAGAAACCCGGTTACGACCATCTGATCACGTAAGTCCATCTTGAAATTTGACGGAGACTCCCCCATACAATACCTCTTCGTTCGTTATCTTAGAACACTAACTTGCATGAACCTACGATAGTGCCCTATACCTCAAAAACGACCCATACGAAACCTCCGACGCGGTCTTTGGCGTCAAGGACACCCTGATCGTCGAGCTAGGAAAAGCCGACAAAGCGATTTCAGAAAAATACAACGTCCCAGAAGGCACAAAACTGCTGACTTATGATTTTGTTCTTGTCTCGGACCAGGAGAGCTTTGACCTCCGAAGCAAAAACAGTGCCG
Source organism: Exophiala aquamarina CBS 119918 (assembly GCF_000709125.1). NCBI lineage: Eukaryota > Fungi > Ascomycota > Eurotiomycetes > Chaetothyriales > Herpotrichiellaceae > Exophiala > Exophiala aquamarina. Next base: position 1,401,005 of record NW_013550583.1, read on the forward strand.
CGGCGCTCGAAAAGTTAGGCAGGAGAGTCAAGATCGTCGAGGGTTTGCCCGTACCTGAGGTGGATTGAGAACTGGGGAGAAGAATGGTTGAGTGAAGGTCTCAACACAACGCAAACTGCGCAAGGCTGGCAATGCTTACTAAGTCAGACCGACAATGCGGCCGGATCCTTGGAGTGTTAAGAGCGATCATTACTGTAAATGCTTCTTCTGTTGCTCCACATGCTTTGCGCTGGAAGCATATAGTGACTGCTTTTGGGGGGAGTGGGGGGGAGGTTTGAGTAATCTGAATGTACCTTTGTATCAAGAGGCTTAATGGCGAATGCGTGACAGCCCTTCTTCAGCTCCTTGCTTCTGCCTCGCGGAGATAACTTGTCATGAAGGCGTGAGGCTGCCTCGCCCGGCTAAAGAGATGGCTCGCTGCTTTACGAGTAAGTTCGCCGTTCCAGCAGGCAGCAGGCAGGAGGCAGGAGCCTTGGTTTGAGCCCCTTGCGCCTTCGGTCTTTCCTGTTTAATAGAACCAGTAGCTGCCATCTCGGAGTCGTCATCGATGGTGGCACTTTGCGGGACGTCCCTTCGTCAACAGTATCAACTTTGATGGGAATTCACCGTCAAGATTATCACGTCTCTGTGAAACTTCCCTCGTGCACGAAGGCTAAGTGCATCTGCAAAGCGATACCAATTCAGAGTTGCCACACTCGTACCAGCTTGTGCTATTCGCCAAGGAATCAGCACGTGGCTGACCGGTAGGCTGCCGTGGTCCTGCAAAGGCATCAGTTGTAAAATCCTCCAGTCCGCATTAGGTCGGCTGCCTTGGCCTTGTGAACGGGGAGTAGACAAATCAAGTCAAACCAGAGCCAGACACGCATCTTGCACTTGATGTACTGTATATTGAACCAGAATGTCTACCAAACGATAAGGCTGGATACCGAGTAGATCGATAGCTGGGATGATCGCTACGTCAACGAGTTATTCTGAGGCAATTCGAAGTCGATATAGCAGACCGAAATCCAGGGTTACCGACCATTCCTTTTGGGAAGGAACAAGCATAACTCGGCGCTGGCCTGAAATCTGAGACGCTGTCTGATATGTCCCTACGAAAACGAAGTCCGACTACCCAAATATCACGATTCATTTTGGGGGTACCATTCTCGGAGATGAGACCAAAGGCCGGCCGGGTGGTATTCATGTTTCAGAAATAAAAGTCCGTAAAGACCAAGTCGCTGGTGAGACAGGTGTGGCCCTTACATACCGAGCGGAAATATATGGCAACGCAGGCGAGGCTCAACATTCCCTTGCATCAGCACCAAAGCATATAAGAACTAGAAAGGAGTCTAAGAATGGCGGTTTCTTGAGCCTAGCTTTTGTATATAAGGCGGTAAGCAGTAACTGGCCAAGCAGCTTAGTGAACACACCTGGTTCCCCTTTGAAAAGTCGCTGGGTGCTAAAGAAAGAGGAATGGATGCGGTCCGACACAGTCACCTCGGTGCTGAGCCTGCTCACACTGGTAGGCTTATCTTCGGCAGGCACTCTTCCTGATGGTTTTCTTCCTGGCGGTCCCAAAAAGCCCTGCGCGGCGACGACGAACACCACGACCACGGTGACAATCGAAGCCTTGCACCAGACGACGGTGACTGCAACGACAACATACACCGTGTCAAGTATACCCACCTGTTCTGTCGTGGGCGTCCCTGCGCCTGAAGTTCAGGGTATCAATCCCAATGGGAACACGAGCAATACGAACGGCAACACGGCAGCATGCCTGAGCGACGAGCAAGCGAAATGGATCGTCGATTCATTCAAGACGATCCTAACTCACCCAGACCGAAGCATGGCGGAAAGCACAGCGAGCAAAGTCATCGCGGATGAGTTCCTCGAGACCAGCGACACGGCGAATTCGCTGAGCGGCCTTCCTGTAAGTCGTTTCACTGTTTCGTACACAGGATTGTCCATCACAAGGCTGACATGTCGGTGGCGGCCGAAAAGCTGGGCAGCACGACGTTCCCAAGCAAAGACGCGTTCGTCAACGCAATGGGTCATGTTCCCGCCATACCCACCATGACAACGCTGGATGTCTTTCACTCGTGCAGCCGCATCGTCTGGTACTGGTCTGCGACTGTGGCCGAGGATGATGCTAGTAGTAGCACTGGGCAGGGGACATCAGGGGGTTTACGGTGTTTTATACCACACCCGACATAGACCAAGTCAGCATGGCGATGATGGAGTTCAATAGTCTGCACTAGGCGACGTTGTTAGGTTAGAAGGTTACCAGGCTAGATGGGAGTGTTTATTAATTGAATGACCGGGAGGTTGAAGGGTGAGGTTGATGGGAGGGAAGAAGGTTGATGCAACCATCGGGCTGGTGGCTGGGCGAGCTGGGGCAAAGGAGGTACTTCTTCTCTGGGCCTGAGCAACTAGGCATCGTGGGGATGGTGGGCGACTTCTTTAGGGAGGCTAACTACGCCGAGGGGCTATCGCGTTTAAGTAAAGGTCTTTACCTAATCTTCTTTGTTATTACTATGCATACACCCTCTAATGGCATTTAATTTAGGTCTCTTCCCGGGGTGGATATTTCGCAAGTTGGTTATTCTCAATTGACTGAATTTCTGCGACGTGCCCCAGGCAGTGCAGTACGCAGTACCTCGTATTAAGCATACAGGCCAAATGCTATACACCTTGGGCCTCTAGGCAACCACATTCTTTGGCCCCGTTCCACCAACGTAGATATGGTTACTCCGGACGAGGCAGTACAATGTACGGATGCAGAGAACTCCCTGTTGTCGGTATTCTATCTCGTGTCTTGTGCTTTTATATGTGCACCTGCCCGGAGGCATTCACATCGTCTGGCCCGTCAACCGACTCCATCTTCTGAGGAGCGGTGACAAGTGCCCGTTGTGCGTGTGCCTGTTCTTCTGTCACAGGCGTTCTATCTACCGCCATCTCTGGCATCCTTCACCGACTATCATACCGAGGACACGATCTGCTCCTGATAGCCTCTCCTAGACTCTACCCTACGAGCTACTCTACCAAGCAGTCGCCCAGATCGGTCATCTGCCTTTCCCTACCACTGCGCCAGTGGGCAGTGCCCCTTGGTTTACACCTTGGGCGTCCGATACGATTGGATCAAGACATGCCTAATTGAGCCCTCTCCCGACGAGCATTCACGAGAATCACGACATGAACACCCCTGCTGAACTCTGTTCCAACCTCAACCCCATCACCGCCCATCTGGACCTGCACCTGGACCCCTGGCATCTATCTGACCGCATCAAGCCTTTTTCCCACCACCACCTCTATCCGGAGGTCAACTCGTTGATGTGAAGCAATCTCAAACCTTGGGATATCTTATTCCTCACATCCCTCACCTTCTCGCCCTTCGTTCCTGTTCCTCACACCCCCTCCCCTCCTCTTCCGCCATAAGTGATTAGGATCCTTCCTCCCGGACGGTCCTCATCCTGGTCCTCGTCATGGCCACGGCAACCATCACCGAGTTCGTGACCAGAACCGTCAATGCCACCGCGGCAACTGCCACCGCTTCCAACAGAGCAACCCCCCAGGGCGGAATCTTTGAACATGTCAACCCGACCCACTATGACCCCAAAACCCCAATCACCTTATTCATCATCCAGGCCAGTATCGTCATTGTCCTGACTCGCCTCATCCACTGGCCCCTGACCCTGCTCCGCCAGCCCCGAGTCATCGCGGAAGTCCTCACCGGCATCTTGCTCGGCCCGTCAGTCATGGGTAGGATCCCAGGCTTCACGAGCCATATTTTCCCACCTGCTTCCATGCCGGCCTTCTCCCTAGCTGCCAATCTCGGTCTCGTGCTGTTCTTGTTCCTCGTCGGTCTGGAAGTCGACATCCGCTTCCTCGTGAGCAATTGGCGGATTGCCCTGAGCGTCGGAGCCCTCGGAATGGCTCTCCCTTTTGGCCTCGGTGCTGGTATTGCCTACGGTCTTTTCCATGAATTCCGTGATGATTCGGGCCTGGCTCCTATCAGTTTCGGTATCTATATGCTTTTCATTGGTGTTGCCATGGCTATCACGGTATGTTCTCGATTTTGTCCCCCCCTCCCGTAAAAATGCTGGCTAATTATCTAAGGCATTTCCTGTCCTGTGCCGTATTCTCACATCACTTAAACTACTCGGTACGCCTGTGGGAGTGATTGTTCTATCTGCCGGTGTTGGCAACGATGTTGTGGGCTGGATTCTCCTGGCTCTTTGTGTTGCTCTAGTCAATTCTGGTGCTGGGCTGACCGCTCTGTGGATCCTCCTCGTCGCCGTCGGGTACAGTCTTCTCGTAGCCTACCCTATCCGTTGGGCCTTGCTCTACCTCCTCCGTCGAACGGGTAGTTTGGCTAATGGCCCTACTCAAACAGTGGTTGCCGTCACTGTTATGCTCGTACTTGCCTCGTCATTTTTCACTCAAATCATCGGTATCCACGCTATTTTCGGTGCCTTCATGATCGGTCTGATTTGCCCCCACGAAGGCGGCTTTGCTATTAAACTCACCGAGAAAATCGAAGATCTAATATCGATTCTGTTTTTACCCCTTTATTTCGCTCTTTCGGGCTTAAATACCGACTTGGGTCTCCTTAACAGCGGAATCACCTGGGCCTATGTGGTTGGTGTGTGTGCCATCGCTTTCATCGGCAAGATCGCCGGCGGCACGCTTGCTTCCCGTTTAAATGGACTTGTCTGGCGAGAGTCTCTTACCATTGGATGCCTCATGTCTTGCAAGGGTCTCGTCGAACTTATTGTCCTCAACATCGGACTGCAAGCCCGTATCCTTAGTACACGAACATTCACAATCTTCGTCGTCATGGCATTGGTCACCACATTCGCCACTACTCCTTTGGTCGTGTGGCTTTACCCACCATGGTATCAACAAAAGCTCGAGTTGTGGAAGCAAGGAAAGATTGACTGGGATGGAAATCGCCTTCATCATGATGACGACGAGGACGAGAGTTCTGACAGTAGTGAGCAGAACGCTCTGAGGACGGCTGAAGTGGCACGGAAAGTACTGGTCTACCTACGCCTGGACGGCTTGCCTTCTCTTTTCACGATGGTATCCCTCTTTGCTCGAAAACGTGAGGACTTGGACACACTTTCACCTCCAAGCTCTCCAGTGGCAACCAGAGAGGGTGAGCTGGCTGAAGCTGTTATGACACAACCACAAGCCTTGAGTTCCGTTGTCACCCTTCGCCGGCCACTGCAGGTACACGGTCTTCGTCTGATGGAATTGACAGAGCGAGAGTCGTCTGTAATGCGAGTCAGCGAGATCGAGGAATTCGCCTCGCGCGATCCTGTGATCAAAGCCTTTGGCACTTTCGGCCAATCTCGAGATATCGCTGTGGGAGGACAGATCGCCGTCGTGCCTGATCATTCCTTCTCCGGTACTCTACTCACTCGCGCCCGAGATCTGAGAAGTGATTTGATCCTGCTACCTTGGTCCGAAACCGGCACGATGAGCGAATATCCGAGCCTCTTCGACGCCAAACCAGCGAATCCTCTAGCAAACATGGAATTTTCATCCCTCGCGGCCGAGATATTCCGCAAGGCACACGACACCTGCAGCGTGGGCGTCCTCATTGACAAGACTGCACTCACCGCCGAAAATTCCACGACCGACAGCTCAGCTGAAGCGCGAGCACCGAGACCCCTAGCCCGCACACTGACAGGAGTGAGCGTCGCCGAGCAGTTGAAGTCAAGTGTGCACTTCAAACTCTCCGACTCCAGCCGCTACCGCCTCTTCGTGCTGTACAGCGGGTCCGACGATGACCTGTACGCCGTCAAACTCGGCCTGCAGCTTGTGAAGAACGAAGCAGTCGACCTGATTATCCTCAACGTCCGCCCCACCCCCGTACCACACGACGACGACGAAGGCGACCACGTGCTCGAAATCAAAGACTCTGGCAACGGCGGGGCTGCAAAATCCCGCAACGCAGACTTCGAATTCGAAACCATACGCACCTCGCTCCTGCACTTCCTGAGGCGGCGCGTCACCTTCGTTGACCTGGACATCTCGCCCCTGGACGCCATCACCGCGGCGATCGCTGAGCCCTCCGCCGCCGAGACGATTGTACTCATCGGCCGCGGCGCGCCGGCGTCGTCATCAGGCGCGCTTTTCAATTCGCTGTCTAATTCCGGCATCCTCGGCGGAGGGAGCTCTTCGACCGCTGTCGCCGGTGACTCCAGAGCCCTCGGGCCCTTTGCCACCCGGCTCGTGCGCTCCGTGCGTGAGAAGGGCCTCGCAACTGCGCTGCTTGTGGTTCAGGCGCGTAGGCAGATAGACGATGAGGCTGTGGGTCCCGCTACTGCAACCGCAGGAGCTGTCCCAGTCGCCAAAGACGCGAAAGGCAGTGTGTCTGTCCCGGCTGGAAATCATCACTTAATGCGTAAGTCGAGCCAGATGAGTGACGATTGATCGATCGCTCACTAATGTGTAATTTGGCTTTCCCTTGGATTAAGCTGGTTTAGAGGCAGCCTGCCAATGAATGGTTGATATATATATGTAACACCACATAGGTCTAACTCTATCTGTCTGCGTGGATGCGCAATACTAAAGGTTATGGACGTGGACTTGGAGTTTGGGAATGGGAATGGATATAATAGGCTCAATCCTACCGGGAAATCATTTTGCGACAGGGCAATTAAGGATTTGAAACTCGGCTCTATGAACGAGACTGGGCTAGGCTGCGTGGAAAAGAACGCCTGAGTCTACGGTCTGTGCCACGGGCATCATGAACATCCGGAAGAGAATCTGCTTGTCGGTCTTCATCCCATCCTAATCGGATGCGAGTTGTGACGATGGGCGATGGGCGATGGGCGATGGGCGATGGGCGATGGGCGATGGGCGATGGGCGATGGGCGATGGGCGATGAGCTTACCGTGCGAAAATGGCAGGGCTTGTTCAGAGAGAAGCTGTGAGACTTGCGGGAGTGATTGTTGCTTTCATTGCTGAGGACTGGCTGTCTATTTGATTCTTTTGCATAATCTGTCCTCGACGTTAGCTGCCGCCAGACGTGCGATTCGTGCTGGTCTTCGGACATAACCCTGGCGAGTCCTGGCACCAGACTCCAATTTCGAAGCAATTGCCATGATCAACGATATTCACAGGCCAGGCCAGGGTACGTCTGCGTTAAGTCTGAGAGGAGCAAACTCAAGCTTGGGCTGTGACAGCATTCGTAGAGCTCCTCCACGTGAGAGGTGAGGCCGTCACTGGCGTCTGATTCGGGGTAGACATGTGTAAAATGTGTCTTCTATGGGTTCGGTGGTCCGAATGGCTCCGTCAATTGCTAGCCCCGAGTTCTGAGGGCATCGCGCCGCGGTATCGTTCGATATGACTCTGACAGTGCAGCTGCGGATGGCCCAGAGGGGCGAGACTACAGTACTGTCCAAGTCGAGCATTTCTAGACTGAAAAATTTCAAGTCAGACCATCGAGACGATAAAGCAGCTCTGGGAGGGCGATAGAATATTCCTGCTGAACGGCTGTCTCATGTCCCTGCCGAAGGTAAGGCTGAATCAAACGCGGAATCGGATTGGGTATCAATGGTACACGTATCAAGGCTGGCTCCCAATCCAAGGGAAGTCAGACTTTGCCGCTGCAGTAGTTACTAGACAGGTGGCCTACACTGATAATCACTGTCACCATCCCATTCAGCACAGCCTTGTTGGCTTTGATACGTGTCGAGAAATTGACCTGACTTTGAACCAGGGGTTGCGAGCTCGGCGTCCGAGGTATCCCTCCTAGTCAGGCGAGAAAATGGTTGCATGGTTTCCTCCTTGTTATTGTATGAGGAAGAGAGTGTGTTGTCGAGTCCTAGTCTCCTAGATAGTCGCAGTGGGCGTCGAGAAGCAAGTGGCAAGCTACCTTACGCGCTGTCATATGGCGATTCGTGGTCAATTGAAAATGACCAGCGCGACTCGGTCTTGGTTTTGGTTCCTACAGTACATCTTGCTTTGTTGGATGGCTTGCCCTCTGTGCATTGAAATGGCGTTGCTCAAAGTCAGTCAAACGGAAGTTCGGTAGGTCTACAGGAGGGTTACAATTGGAGCGTGTTCCTCGCTCGTACTGGTTCACTTTTGGACAAACTTGTAGGTGCTTTGACTAATTATCTTGGGGCTAGCTACGCTTACATTAATTTCTCATCAGAGTTCACTAGTGTACGAGGTGCAGCAGACGCCTTTCGAGGAAAGTACGGCTCCGGTTGAATTCTCTCCTTCAGTCGTGCCTTAAGATCGTCGAGTCTTGATGTCGAGGCCCTTATGGTTTGGTTCTAGGTCCACCTTGAAGCGGAGACAAGGCTCCCCAGTGCCCTACTGCTTCTTGAATATCAACTGCGTATTTCCGTGCCGTTACCTCCGAAGCATCTTTGATCTGTAGGATTGCGATCACCGACCGACGCGAATAACGCCGGCGGCGATGAGCTTCTGGATTTTGCTGCGAATGCCAGGGTTCTTCATATGCTCATTAAGGGCTTGCGGATCACCTTTGGCCTGCTGTAAGATCGATTGCATGATAGGATCAGAAAGAATTTGCACTAGTGAGAGAAGACAAATGTTAGCAAAGCAACGACACTGAATAGTCTGGCTGGGTAGCAGGATCTGACTTACTAATATCAGGATCTCTTTGGATTCTGGCACTGGTCTCTTCTTCAGTCTCGCCTTGGCGTGCAGAGTACATGGCTTCAAGGGCTTTCTGTTGCTGTTGTTCAATTTCATAGGCATTCTTACCTCCCTCGTCATGTTCCGCTGCCTCAGTACAGACATCAAGACACTTGTTGTACTCCTTCATACCGAAAAGAGCTTGTGCTTTACGCAGGTAGGCCTTGATGAACTTGGGGTCCAGCTTGATGGCAACGTCACAATCCTGAATGGCGGTTGGGAAAGCAAGGAGTTTGATCAGGGCTGCTGCACGGTTGCTATAACCCCTGGGATCCTCCGGTGCGCGTTTGGTGAGCTCTGTATAAGCGTCAACGGCGCCTGGCCAATCTGCCTCCTTGAACTTTTGGGCGCCCAAGAGTCGAGCTTCTTCAGCCTTCTCAGGATCGATGTAGGCATCTTTTTCAGCCTTGATCTGTGCTTTCTCTGCGGCCTTGAACTTGGCTAGAATGTCGGGAGTACGGTGTTCGGTCAAGGATTTCTGGTAGTTGAGGATGGCCTTTGAGAGATCACCTAGCTTCTCATAGGCGGAGCCAATGCGGCCGAATGCTTTGGCTATGATCTTGAAGTCGGCATGAATCTCACGACCTTCCTCAATAGCCTTCTCACATGCCTCAATAGCACCCTGATAATCGCCGTTTTCGAACTTGGCGGCACCGAGATTAGTGAGATAAGTAATGTCCTTGTGTAAGTCCCAAGCGTTGGCATAGTGCTCAATAGCTTGGTCGAACTTGCGCTTCTTGTAATTTTCGGTGCCCAGCTTCTTTTCCGCTTCGGCTTTTTCCTTTGCCTGCTTAGCTGCAATGGTTTCCTCATCTTCTGGCTCCGGTTCGGGTTCGGGTTCTCTCTTTTGTTGTGGTGCAGAACTGGATTGAGAGCGAGCATCAGGCATGGGAACGTCTTCCTCATGTTCGGCGTCTCTTCCGGCACTAACGTCGGGACCACCAGGTTGGCCACCCAGCTGCATGTCAACCCCGAGGAGAACACCCATGACCTGCAGAAACCTGGGATCACCGAGTTCTTGGCCCATCTCTTGAGGATTTTGGGCCAGGCGTTGAAGTTTAGCAACGAAAGTTGGGTCGGCAAGGTATGGAGCCGTCTTTGGGTTGCTTGCTAGCTTCTGGATAAGTTGAGGATCGTTAAACATGTTTCCTAGACCACCGAGACCGCCGCCACCAAGATCAGCGCCGTCTTCTCGGGCTTCAGCTTCAATTGCTCTGTTGACAGCCTCGAGACCGCTCTTGGCTTGTGCATTGGACGGGTCAAGTTTGAGGGCTTCATCGAAGGAATCTTTGGCCCCAATCAAGTCACCAAGGCCATGGTGAGCAGTTCCCTTCCGTCCCCAGCCTTTTGCCCAGTCAGGTTTTATTTCGGTGGTTTTCTCAGCATCGTCTAGAGCTTTCTGGTATTCCTTAAGGGAAGCATATGCGCCGGAACGATTGGAGTAGAGAACATGATTCGTAGGGTCGAGCTCGATTGCTTGGGAGAATTTTTCACTGGTGGGAGTATTAGTGTGAGGACGAAGTGGTACTCTGTGAGTCTACGTACATAGCAGTCTCAAAGTCTTTGGCGGCAAAGGCTTTGTTTCCCTCTGCCTTAAGGGCGTCGGCCATGGTTGGACTGAGAAGGTGTCAGAGAGACGAGTATCCGGGAATGGGAGTATGGAGAATGGGAGGGCAAAAGGTGGAATAAGATAAGGAGGACGAAGTAGAGTAAAGAATACTGGAGTGTAGATGGCAGCTAAGAGAAGCGCAAGGCTTCGGTTGTCTAGAAAATTCGGTGCACGGACCATCTGGAGCGGAAGGGAAGGCGGGAGAATGACTTGCGAACAGTACGGAGCACATCGGTACTACTGGGTGGCTCACTGGCGCCTACTCGTACTGGTCTCGTGAGGCTGCATCGCACCTGCCGACGGTCGTTGGCGGTACTGACTACTCCGTACCGAGGACATACTCGTACTGCATTACAACTCTCCTGCTGCTTACCCCGAATGCTGAACTCCTGGTCTTTTCCATTTGTCAAGTACCTGAAATCGTAATACTGTGAGAATAAGATGGCATATTGTCGTGGTAGTTGAATCGTAAATACATGGTGTGGCACTGGCCAGTAGGCTACCTAGTTACCTCGTCCTTTGTACCCCACCACAAACTGCATCTACTCCATACAAAATTTTGCCAGCGACATGGCCTTGATCCACTCATTCAATCACCTGCGTTTGCCGTTGATTTATTTTTCGAATGCACTGCACACCCACACCCACACTTCTTGAACATTTCTAATATCAATATGCAGCGGTGACACGGCTCTTAACTTCTCCCATCGCCTTTGGTCAGCGCTCCATTGACCAAACATGTTCTGCGATATCTATCCCCATCGGTAGCACCACTCTCGTCCCTACCATTTCCACGCCATGCCTCCTCCTCTTCATTCCGCATCTCCCACGCCGGGGCCTTCTGGTCTCGGTCGTAAAAGAGATCGAATAGCCGAAGCCCTTTATGCCTGGTGCATCCAAAACCACGAGCCAGGCTATGTCTTTTCTCAAGAAGAACTGCTCAACGCAGGCATCATCCCCGACAGAAAGCTCGAGATCCTCCTTACTTCCACCCAACATCTTGTCAACCGTGCCCTCTTTAAACTCCATGACAGGCTCGGTGGTTCTATCGGCTGGGAACTTGTTGAAGAGGAAAAGGCCAAAAAGTATTGCCTCAATTCGCCCTGTTAAACGCACGTCGAAACTGTTCCTAACTCTGATTTCACAGCCACATCGGACTGTCCCGCGACGAGAAGATGGTTTACGCCTGCATTGAGAATTCTGGCACCGCCGGAATCTGGAACAAGACCATCAAGAACCGCATTTCAGCGCATGCACAGGTCCTCGAACGCGTCCTGAAAAGCCTAACCAACAAAGGCCTCATCAAGTCAATGTCAAGCGTCAAGAACCCGGGAAGGAAAATGTGGATTTTAGCTGGCTTGCAACCAAACGAGGAAGCCACCGGCGGCGCCTGGTTCACCAACGGCGATCTTGACACCTCCTTGCTCCAAGCCGTCGCCACGGTTGTTGAAAAATATGTCTCGGAGCAATCCTGGGAGGAATTGGATCCTGCCGAATGTCCCACCGTCAACAACAAGCGCAAGGCTCCCGATGGTGGGTTTGACGATGAACCCGATTCCCGATCCAAGTCAGCTCGACTGGACAATTCCCACCATCACAAAGGGAAACCCACCCCTCCTCCAAAATCCTACCGTCCCTTCCATGCCGGCTACACTAAATACCCGACTCTTACTGAAATCTCCCGGCACATTCTCCAGACTAAGATCACTGGAACCATTCTCCCACAAAATGCAATTGCTCAACTCCTGGATGTCATGGTCTACGATAACAGGCTCTTTAAGGTGAGCCGTAAACCCGATAGTGGTAATGACGCCGACCCAGATGATATTGAACATATCGTTATGTACCGCTCTTTCAAGACTCCTCAAGATCTAAACGAAGAAAACCAATTAGTTGGCCGAGCCAGCAGCCACAAATACGAAGTCAAGAAAGCTGCCATGCGACAACAAGAACTGGAAGCGCTTGGTCCTGGTGGCACCAGTGAAGTTCCATGTATGAGCTGTCCCGTGTTTGATATTTGCGACGATGGGGGCCCCATAAATGTCCATACTTGCAAATACTTTGATCAATGGTATCTTGTCCTTGCCGAAGCTGATCGAGAAGTTGGCGTTGGTGTCTACGCGCCCAAAGATAAAGGGAAACCGAGGGACAAGGGGAAAGGGAAAGAAAACGCCACCATCGAGGTGGAGATCGAGGCCGACACCGAAATGTCTTGAACGGTACCTCCTCGATTGCTTCATGTACTGCTTCTGCTTCTGCATTGCAACGGCGTTCTGTTCTGCTTGCAGAGCACGAGAAAGATTGTGGATTGGCATTAAATCCCTTTTTGCCAACGGCCTGTCAGGTGTAGCTATTCCAGAACACGTACAGCCGTCGAAGACGACAAGTCTTTACCAACTGCTCCTTCCCCCACTTTACCACGAGTAAGAGGGAAGCACAAACTACGATACCCCGAGACCCAACCTTGAGCAAGACTGTGTTGCTGATCTTCACTTCACTTGTCTCCAGGAAGCAACCTGGATTGTGCATGCACAATGCCCTTCCACGAAACTGACATTGAGCTGTTCGATCCTGACATCCAGCATCTAATCAAAAACTATGTAGAATGGAAGAGAGAAAAAACGAATATCTCAAACCTGAAAGGGTCTTTTATGGGAATCTCCAATCTCATACGTAACTTCGTTGCGACATTCTTTTGTTCCTAGTTGTATCCCCTGGGCTACTACTTTTCGTGAACTGTGCAGGTATCTCATATACTAGCTAGGTAGGACTACAACTAGGATCGTTGCAAGCGCCGTCGAGCTCTGAGAGCGACATGGAATAGATCATCTGTCTGATACGATGAAGATTGAGGACGGAGGACGGAGGCATCGCACTTATCCTCTGCAGCGAGCTGCAAGAATGAAAAGAGAAAATCATTTCGAATAGTTGGATTGGGTCTATCTCGCTCTTTGCTTGTGTCTGACCTTCATGCAGACCCACGCTCATCGTGGGTTGTTCCTTGGGGTATCTTTCACCAATAAAAAACGATCAAGCGATCAAGCAAACACACAAACAAGCAAGCATTCAACCCACACCTAGAAAATCACCATACTTCGCGCCTCCCGCCCCGTTACCTGTGACACTCCCTGCTCCCCCTCCTCCGCCTCCACCACCAGCAACACTGCCTGCGACACTACCCTGCAGGGTTCCTAGTCCCGTACGTTCCAATTCCCTTCTTCGACTGGCTTTCGCGAGCAGTCCACCCGCGCCATCACGCTCCTCCATCCTTTCTTCCCTGTCTAGTCTCTTCTCTCGCAACTCCTCCTCAGCATCGTCCCGCCACATTTGCAGGTCCGGCGGGATGTGCTTCATTTGCACACTCGGTGCACCCCGGATTTCTGCCAGCTGGTCTCGGACGTGCTTGATAATTCGCTCAATGTCCGCTCTGCTATTCATATTCTCTTTTCGCCACCCACCCAGGTTGGGGAAAAGCGTCAGCCCTTCGCGTCTAAATGCATCACGATATGGCATGTTCTCTGGAAGAGCGTGGTTGAGTGTCTTATCTGCGCCAATACAGATGCTCGTCTCATGTGCCCAAGCCCGCGCCACGTTGCGAGGTGTGTAGCCTCCTCCACCAACCACCAGCAAAGGAATCCCGAATTGTTTCACGAAGCTGACACAATTACCATGTCCACGGATGTTGAGATTAAAGCATCCCAGACGATCGTGGCCTAGACTGTCAGCTCCACATTGTAGTACGATAGCTTCAGGCTTGTAAATCTTGATGGTCGGCTCAACAACATTGGCAAAAAGGTATGCATAGCTCTCATCATCGATGCCGTCGTTCAAAGGGACGTTGATAGTGTAGTTTTTTCCAGGATTATTCGGATGGACAGGACCTGTGGACTCTAAAGGACCTGTGCCAGGAAAGAAGACTTCTTTGTCGTATTTGTGGAATGAGACACACATGACACGATCGGTGGACCAAAAGGCTTGTTCTACGCCATCACCGTGGTGGACATCAATATCAATGTAGAGAACTCGGGGGTGGTATCGAAGCAGCTGCAGTATCGCAAGTACTATGTCATTCACATAGCAGAAGCCCGATGCTTCAGCTTTCTTAGCGTGATGAAGCCCACCGCTCCAATTGATGGCAATATCGGATTGCTTGTTGCATAGCTTGCGGGCGGCGTCAATAGATGCCCCAGCATATAAGGAACAATAATTGTAGAGACCATCAAAAATAGGACAGTCGTCTCCTACACCGAAAATGGCGGAAGAATAGCCCTGAGGACCAGTAGCTAGTTCCGGGTACATTTCGTAGATGTTTTGGGGAGTTGCCACGTTGAGAAAGTCAACGTAATCGTCCTTGTGGAATTCTTTGATTTCATCTTTGGTTGCTGGTCGTGATAAGTAGGCATCCATTGCTGTGTGCATACCATAGGATAGCACAAGGGATTTGGTCAATGTGAGTCGCCATGGTTTCATTGGATGAGTTTGTCCAAAGTGATGGTTTTCGACTTCGGGGTTATAGTGCCATGATACTGTGTATCCTTTGGGACGAACAATACCGTTAGCTTCTGCCTCCCTCTGGATCTTCGAATGGACTGTGAAGGTGGAAGCGGGCTCGCTTAAGTCATATTCTTGGACTATCGGCACGACCGCCATTGTGTGGTGTCGCAATTATCTGAAAGCAGAAGTAGAACTGCATATATCGATCTAGGAAGGCACTGCACTGTGTATGTGATGCGACATGATTACAGAATTGATGATTTGGGGTTCGGCAGGCCTAAAGTGAAAAGTACAATACTGAATATCAGCAGGTTGTCGCAGAGGTGAGAGCCTGGGGGAACGGTGAGTGGCGATTAATGGAGGCCGTTGGTAGATATGCCGCACTTGTACCTTTACACTGAGTGATAGATTGATGTGCGGAGTAGAAGTGAATGGAATATTGAAGTTTTGACGATGGCAAAGAAGTTGAGGATCCAGGCGAGATGTGGCTGGTGACTGTGCCACGCTGAGCCTTCCAAAGTTGTGCCACTGCCAGCTGCTCGCTGGTTTGGTTGTTCCTGCATGTTAGCGTGGCCGAAAAAGGAAAAGTTCATCGGGACTCGGGAATCGCCACTTCTACTTCCATTTTCAGCCTAGTCTGATATCATTACGTGAAGAAACATCTCAGATGGGCAAGTCGCCCTTTCAACCACTTCTTTTATCGGCAAACTTCATCAAAAACCAATACACCATCATCAAACGAAGAATCCTTGATCGCATGCTCCGACTCCGGCTAGAGTAAGACTAAGAATTGATCATATTTTGGCCTTCTGTTCGGAGTGAACGCGTATCAAGCCTCATTCTCGCAATCGCTTCCTTCTGTGCTTTGGCGCCTGCTTTAAGGCCAAGCTGTTTGAAACTTGTTCACCAACCTGCACATCCATCGCCATGGCGGCAAATGAAGACTGTGCTTCGGTGTTGGAACAATTCATCTACGATGCGGCCAATCTGCCTGCCGAGATCTGCCATATGATGGAGGAAATCCAGGCTAAAGACAAGGACCTGCAGAAATTGATATCCACCATCAACCAAAAGGACACCAACATACAGAAACACCTCAAAGTCAATGGTGTTCTGGCTCCTCATCCTAAGGAGACTGAGTATGCTGAATTGGTGAAGAAGAATTTTGAACATTCATTCTCACTGCAGAATCAGAAAGTGAGCTTGAGTGAAAAGGCGTGCAACCTACTGGAGCGGCAAGTGAAAAGACTCGACGTCAAGATTCGTGAATTACAGAACGACGGTCAACTCGTTGATGGTCCAGCCTTGCCAAGTGTGTTCAACCGCAAGCCTGAGGCTCAAAAGGCGTTGATCGACCCTCCAGCAAATCTTCCTCTACAAACCGCTTCTATCAGTGCCTTGAATGCAAGCGCACACAGACTAAATGCTCAGATGACCAGTGCAACACCCCAAGCTCAGCCTAGGCAGCTACCTCAGATCGTGACCGCGACTGCACCGGTCCAGAGAAGTTCCGCACCGGCAACACCAGCCTCTGCAGTGCAGCAGCAACGACAACGAGAACGGGAACATTCCCTGGGAGCCGACACTAAACGTCGCAAATTAGGCAACCCCCTGGCCGGCATTAATCTGCCTGCGCAACCCTCCAATCTTCGTCAATCATCACTTGGACCTGGCACACCCAAACCAAGTACACCTGTAGCTACTAGTCAAAGCCGAGCAGGCAGTATCCCTCGCACGACTGGTTCTCAACAAAGCACAGTTCTAACAAAGAAGTCAGGGCTATCGAAGAAGATCATATCACATCAGCAAGTAAATAAGTTAAAACAAAAGAGTGCCAACAAGGGCCGCCTATCAACGGGCCGCAAAAAGGGCCAATCCCCCTCTGTCCGGGGCAATCGCGGGGGGACCGCGGCTTCGGAAGATGCAGATTCGGTGCTGTCATCTGCTGATGCATCCGAGACGGATGCTTCCCAGTCAAGAGGAAGGCGAAGAAACAAGAAGCCGGCCGTGAACGAAGCAGAGGCGGAAGTTGCAGAAGACGAGGACATGGAAGACGATGAGGCAGAAGATGACAAGAAGTATTGCTTCTGTAATCAACGCAGCTATGGTGAAATGGTGGCGTGTGAGAACGACGACTGCCCATATCAATGGTTCCATACTGGTTGCCTGAATATGAAGAAAGTGCCGGATGAGGATGAAGACTGGTATTGCCCAACCTGCCGAGAGAAGCCTGAAATCATTGCCAAGGTGCAAATGAAAAAGAAGCCAGCTGGACGCAAGTAAGGATTGCACTTGCATTGCATTGCAGAGTCACTTGGTGCGGGACATCATGGTAGCTGAGCTACATCCTCCACTGGCTAGCTGTTTATGCAAAATTGAGGTGTGAACCCCCAAGATTTTCTTGCTGAAAGGCTGAGACTGAAGTGCCAACGTCCTGAAGGGAAATGCATATCAAACATTTGCACTTCCCAGCTGAATCTTACCAGGCTATTGGCCTGTGATACCCAAAATGCGGGAAGGTTAGAGCTAGACATGCGGGATGGCTGGAAAAACGACGGGAACCACAGTACAAGGGCGGCGCGAGACAATTGGTAACACTGGCAGCTGGACGGCTGGGGTGACTGCTGCCCGGGCTCCTCAGTAGACTCAGACTCGGCGAGGTGTTGGCATGAGTTGATAAGGTTCTGGTAATTACCGAGCTTGGGCGGAATTTAACTTCTCGTACTCCGTAATTAGGCCCCTCGGGCACCGCTCTCGGGGCAATCCAAGGAGCTGGAATGGGCATGCACCACGAATGTTGAACGGGGAGGGAGCACTCTCGACATCTCTACGGAATAATGGCCTTGACCGACACTGTGATGCAGGCATTGCTTCCAAGGGAAAATAGAGCATCAGGATGCAGGACTCCAGCGACCTAGGCCCTATTTGGCTCCTAGAATTCACCTCTGTCAAGCCTAATCCCTACCCCCCCTCGGCCCTGCAACGCATTGGACTAATTCTTTATTGTTACGACGGCGACACGTGTCAGACAGAATCTTTCCTGCCGTACTCCATACCTGGGAGGACCTGTGCCACTGAATCAACGTCATTCGAAATTGGGGTGGCTGCAAAAACTTGGAAGTTGGAACATCGAACATCGAACGCGGCTCCTCAGGTGTTTGAATGAACGAGCAGTGACGCAAGAGAGGCTTCTTGAAACAGGTGAATTGACTTGACCCCATCACCAAGCGAGTAGGGAATGAAGCGAGAAATATCTCTTGCATGGAAGGCAGGGTTTATGTTGTCGTCCGCGCTTGGAGGGGAGAACCGAGCTGGAAGCCATGCCTGGTGAGCACCGTAGCACCGCACCAAGGGAGGCGTGCATTATCTTCCAGGTGGCAACCGAAGATCCCCAGACTCGGTGCCTACGATGGCAATCCATGATTGGAACAAAGGTTGGCTTTAGTTGCGTAGCTTCAGCTCTACTGACGCTGTTAGGTGCTTTAGGGGCGGCAGGGACTTACGCAGGCGCAGGCGGCACTCCCTGATCCCTGGCTCCTAGCCCCTCGGCCAGCCGCTAAGCCCTTGCCAACAGCTCTGGTGGATGCCCAGTCCGCAAAGGCATGAGCCACTGCACCTGGTGCTTAAGTTACGAGTATACGAGTACTTGATTGCCAGCCACAAAAACCAAGGCACAAGGTCCAGTCAATGCAAGAGTATTTGGCACAGCTCTGCTCCTCGCTGTTCGCGCCCAATCTGAGTACAAACGAGGTGATTGTTTCTGTCGCTACATTCCTTCACACGCTTCTTGTGGGACAGGCTTGCTCTTCTCTTCCTCACCGTCTCTTCGTTTCTTTCGTCTCTATTCCCTTGTCTCCCATGACCCTCGTCGCTTAGTCCATCTGAGGACCGGGGTTGCTGCATAACCACTCAGGATGTCCGTATCCGCGGTCACGAACGAACTCAAGTCTCAGGGTGCCATTGAAGCTGCTCAAGATCCCAACAGCTCTGTCACAGCGGAGGATGCGGAACATGTCGTGCTAGAAGAGAGCGAGAAGGCTGGCTCTGCAGCTCTCCATTTCGATCCCAATGCCTCGCCAGAGGAAAAGGCCGCGCAAGCACGTTCGGTATAGCTCCACTGCATTCCCATTTACTGTACAAGCCCAAATTTAACATCCATCTAGCGACAGAACGATACTAAGCGCCCTGCAAAAGGTGTCGGCGTGGCCACTGATCTGGTGAGGCATCGTCTCCGCATCTGCTGACCCTGACTGACCCATTCCACAGGACGACGGCACTCCAGACCAATACGACCTCCCTCCACCACAATCTGCCGCCGCTGCCGAAGCCGCAAATGCCCCCCCCCTTGACAAGACTGCCCAAGATGGAGCCCCTGTCGAGGACGACGTACAGTGGTCGAAGCTTGGATGGACCCCTCGGTTCGGCTCTGGTGAGACGGAAGAAGATAAAGAAGAGGGTTCCCTCCTCGACCATCAAACACTGTTGGAAGGAAAATTGGATGAGAAGTTCTTCGGTGGTGCGTGCTAACCTGCTCAACCTCCTCCTATAATATGTATGGACCATTCACTGAACACTCCGGCAGACTGGTACCACAATACTGGCGTTATAATCTTCGCTTGCCTATCGTCATGGCTAGTCGCACTCTTAGGAGGTGGGCTCGGCTGGGTTTTCATTATAATGGCCACCTGCGGCACCTACTACAGGACCTCAATCCGACGAGTACGTCGAAACTTCAGAGACGACATCACTCGAGAGCTTGCAAAAGCGCGCTTGGAGACAGACACGGAGAGTCTTGAATGGATGAATAGCTTCCTCGTCAAGTTCTGGCCCATCTACGCCCCTCAACTCGCTAAAGGCATTGTTCAATCGGTTGACCAAGTCCTGAGTACCTCCACACCTGCCTTTTTGGACAGCATGAGACTCGAGACGTTCATTCTAGGTACCAAGCCGCCACGCATGGATTTTGTCAAGACATACCCCAAGAGTGAGGATGATATTGTCATGATGGACTGGAAATTCAGTTTTACCCCAACTGACACCATGGACATGACCGCCCGACAGTTGAAGACAAAGATTAACCCAAAAGTTGTGCTTGAAATCCGACTCGGGAAGGGCGTGGTCAGCAAATCTATGAAGGTTATTGTTGAAGACTTCGAGTTCTCCGGGCTCATGCGCGTGCGCATGAAGCTGCAAATACCATTCCCACATATCGAAAGGGTTGACATCTGCTTCCTGGGCCGCCCCACAATCGATTATGTCTGCAAACCTCTTGGTGGAGACACCTTTGGTTTTGACATCAACTTCATTCCTGGCCTGGAGTCCTTCATCACCGAGCAGATTCATGGCAACCTTGCGCCCATGATGTACGACCCCAACGTCTTTCCCATTGAGGTGGCCAAAATGTTGTCGGGCAATCCAATTGATCTTGCCATTGGAGTCGTTGCAGTAACTCTTCATAATGCTCATGGTCTCAAAAACCCAGATAAATTCTCTGGCACCCCTGATCCATACACGGTTGTTTCATTGAATGGCCAAAAGGAGCTTGGAAGGACCAAGACTATTCATGAAGACGCCAATCCTCGCTGGAACGAAACTTTGTACGTTATTATCACGAATTACACGGATGCCCTGACGCTACAGGTATATGATTATAATGATGTTCGCAAAGACAAGCACCTTGGGACAGCGACCTTTGCCCTGGACAGGCTTGAGACTGCCACAGAGCATGAAAATCTCCACCTGGAGGTGCTGTCTAACGGCAAATCCAGAGGTGTCATATCGGCAGATGTGCGCTTCTTTCCTGTCATCGAGTCTGAAAAACTTCCCACAGGTGAAGTTCTTCCACCTCCAGAGTCCAACACAGGTATTGCTAGAATCACCATCGAACAAGCCAAGGATCTTGATGGTAGTCGGAGCATGGTCGGGTCCCTTGACCCCTATGCTGTTCTCCTCCTTAATGGCAAGGAGGTTCATATTACCAACAAGCTGAAGCGAACCAACAATCCTGTCTTCTCTGACAATACTAAGTCTATTCTGATCACCGACCGAAAGAGAGCAAGATTTGGCTTAGTGATCAAAGACGACCGTGACCTTGCAAAAGACCCGATTTTGGGCACATACCAGATGAAGGTGGACGATCTTCTGAAAGTAATGGATAAGGGTCAAGAATGGTTCAACCTCCATGGAACTCCCTCTGCCAAAGCTAAACTGAAGTTGGAATGGAAACCCGTAGCTCTGAAGGGAGCCATTGGGTCTGGCGGATATGTAACTCCTATCGGCGTGATGCGTCTTCACGTCAAGAGTGCAGCGAACCTAAGGAACTTCGAAACCATGGGCAAGTCCGACCCATATGCCCGAGTTCTCCTTTCTGGCATTCCCAAAGGCCGAACTGTCACCTTCAAAAACGAGCTTAGCCCTAGCTGGGACGAGGTCATCTATGTTCCTATGCATAGTTCAACTGAACGATTGACCCTGGAAGTCATGGATGAAGAAAAGCTTGGGAAAGATCGTTCTTTAGGTCTAACTCAGATTGCCGTGTCGGACTACATCAAGGAAAGTGAGGAGGGAGGTTACGAGGTCCATGAGATAACTGAATTGACCTCAGGTCTTCGTCTGGGAGGAGCAGGACAAGAGAAAGGGACTGTAACCTACTCGGTCTCATTCTACCCAACCTTGAACGTGGTAGACCCAGATGAGGAGGAAGAAGATCGCAAAGCTGAAGCGGAGATGGAATCTGTTCCTGCGACACCTATCTCGACACACAGCAAGAAATCTTCGGTTGATGTCAAAACCTCCCTTGATGTCTCTAGGCAAAGTATTGACCAACGTAAGAGTCTTGAAAGCGGACAGCGGCTTGGCTCCGTCAATGGAGCCTCTCCCTCTATCAATGGGTCGACGGTGTCGGCAAAGAAGGAAGCTCCCAAAATCAGAATTTCAGTGGAAGATCTGCCCAAATATGGTGAGCAAATTGATGGTTTTTTACGTTGTGGATGGTCGCTAATGCTTCACAGAGTCTGGGCTCGTTGTTTTCAACATCGTTGAGGGCTCATTCTCCAAGACTGACCTGAGACTGGAGGTTCTGATGGATGACCAACTATTCCCGAGCTACGTCTCATCAAAGGTCCGAACAAGAGAGCATCATTTCGGAGAAACCGGCGATGCCATGGTCCGTGAGTTGGACATGTCCCGAATCACTTTGCGACTGGTGGAAAAAACTGAAAAGGACGGCAAGCAAGACGAAGACGACATTATTGCCAAACTGCAAGGCCCCACTCTACTGACATTGCAGCAGTGCTTGTATAAGCCGACTGCTCTGACATTGAAGAGCGACAGGGGTGGAATCAATAAAGTGGTGGTTGAGTTGAAATACCTACCTGTGAAGATGCAACTTGATCCCAGTGAAAGTATCAACAATATGGGGACTTTGCGTGTGGATGTCTTGGATGCAGCAGATCTTCCATCTGCTGATCGAAATGGGTTCAGTGATCCGTACTGCAAATTCAAGCTCAATGGCAAGGAGGTATACAAGACAAAGACGCAGAAGAAAACACTGCATCCAGCCTGGAATGAATTTTTCGAAGTTCAGGTTCCCTCTCGGACAGCGGCCGATTTCAAGGTTGATGTTTACGATTGGGATTTTGGCGATAAAGCAGACTTCCTTGGCGCCACTGCAATCGACCTAAAAATACTCGAACCTTTCCAACCCAGGGAAATTCATTACCCATTAGATGGGAAATCAGGTGTGATTCGACTGAAAATGCTATTCAAACCCGACTACATCACCCGATCACGTCAAGGAACCTCGACCTTTTCAGGAACATTTGCACCGGCCGGCAAGGTGATTGGCGCTCCTGTAAAGGGAGTTGGAAAAGTGGGTGGAGGTGTTGTGAAAGGTGCATCGTTCATCAAGCGAGGGATCCTCGGCAGGAGTGGCAGCAAGGACGAATCTCCTCGAAGTGATACAAATGGGTCCCTCACCACTGACGATGTAGTCGCAGAAAGCCCAACCGCGGCGACGCCGACCAAAGCCAGCCAACTTGCTGAGAGTGCGGCATCGCCTGTCACGCCTACGCTGCATTCACGCTCCAAGAGCAACCAGTCATCAATGACTGCAAACGGTGTCAAAGGCACCAGTGAATCGGGCACGGGGAATTTCATCGTTGTTTCGGCGACAGGTTATCCGCCCAAGGCAGATGTCCAAGTGCTGTTCAAGCTGGCGGGAGGTAAAGGTAAAGACCTTTTCAAGACGAAGGCCATCAAATCCAGTTCGGGGTCGGTGGAGTTTGACACGAGTCATGAAAACTTCAAGGTGCCTTGCTCACCTGACGCACAATTCCAGATCGTGGTGAAGGATCATGATACCTTCCGATCCAAAGATCTCGGCGAAGCTCTGTTTTTTATTTCCGACCAGGGAGCAGGGTCGGAGCAGACGGTCAAAGCTGGAGTGGGAAGTGTCACAATCCGAAGCAGCTTCACTCCCGGAACTGGAAGTTATTCGGACAGCCTCAGGCCGGCAACCAGCGGTCGAGACAGCCCCGACTCTAGGCGCGAGGGTCGACGAAGCTTCTTTGGAAGGCGAGACGTCAGCGGAAAACATGAGGCACAATAGTGGAGTGGACTTGGTAAGAGTGCGGTGTGGTGATCTTTCCTAATACTGTGTTGAACATGGCATCTTGAGCGATGGCGGCTACACAGAGGCCGCTTCATGGCTTGATATCCATGCTGAAACAGTACAGCACCCAAAGCACCTCCCTGGGGATTTTTAGTTTTCAACACGCACTGGAGCGAGAGCGAATGCTTTGTAATTGTTATGATACCAAAAATTCTATTTATCAGCTCCTCGAGACCTAGCGTCAGGGGCTCTAGCTAGCGGACAGGTTAGCCGTGCCTTTTAAAACAAAAGAGTGGCCCAAGAAGATGAATAATTCAATGCTACCTGCTATCATGGAAGACTGGGCTCGAAATGCTATTCTACCAGAGTACGGCTAGCAGAATGAATTGGCCATCCATCCTTCGGATGATGGAATGCTAACAGGTGCCTAAGTAGCTCGTAGTGGCACACGATAGGATGCAGGGTGTTTGGATACCGGAGGCGGTGAAGTTTCACTAGTTACTCGTCGTGATTCTGGTAGTGGTCCATTCATTGAAGACGTCGTTGAACCGAAAAACCATTGCAGCCTAATGGTTGTCAAGGCGACCGGTTTTCCGCCACTTAATCAGCAAGCATTCAAAGCATGCTGACCAGGATTTCAGAACTTTGCGGACGAGCCAGCGTGGCATGCGGAAAGGGAAGGCGGAAGGGAAGGCTGACACACGTCACCAACATCAAGGTAATCTCGATCATCTGCGTCGGACGACGGAGTACTTGATTTCTCTGTCGTACGTATCCCATGTCCTTATTAAGGAGGTAATAGTGTCGATGCGCACGGTCTTTTTGGATCCGCATAGCTGTCGAAGCTCCAGCACGGCATTCCCTCTCCAAATCGAGACATCAGCGGGAACGGGTGCGGATGCATCTGTGGAGATTGACTAGCACAGGCCGGTCCAATGCCAGGAAGCTTGCGGAGTGAATTGAACGTGAGAGCGAGAAACTGAAAGAAAATGGGGATGTTATGACTTGGAGATGGGAACATTGAGGATGCTCGATGCCGGCTTCTCAGAACTACTACAGAACTCAAGAGGTCGGTCTATCTTTGCCTGGTATGCTCGAGATATTCCCGCAACTAACCCAGCGAAAAGGATCTCCACGCCAGGCCAACGAGGAGCGATGCTCCGTCGCAGCAGGGGATTGTATTTCTGGCGGTCCCTCTAGCCCGTAGGGGTGTAGGCCGGTGGACTGTGGGCTCGGATATGGCGACACCCTCGTCCCTTAGGCCTTCGCTGATGGCGGGCTTCTGATTTTGGAGGGCCACGCGGGCAAGCTAGGGGAAGGCACCACCACTGTCAAGCACCGGCGCAGTTACCCGTGAGGGGGATCGTCGAAGGAGGGGTAGAACAGCCGTCAATGTCTGAGTTTTCGACTGGGGCGATTGGATCCTGCCAGAGGCGGTGGGATGTATGGACGGCTTGCTGGGAACAGGGTGGGGGGAGCTTGGCTTCCTGTTCGTCGGACGGTTCAGGTCCAGTTCCCCGATCGACTCTCGCCTTGCGACTCTAGAGCTCCAAGCTCGTCGGTATCGACCGTGAGATAATTTCTTGCATCCCACAGCGTTACAGTCCGAAGTGCTAACTGCCCAACATTTTGTAGATAGCCCCGACTGAGTCGTGGGCACTGGGCGTGTATATGAGCAGGACCAGGACGTTGGTCTTGCGCAGGTGGCCATCTCACATCTACGAGCACTGTGTTTTCCCTTTCAAGCTTCAAACGGGCGGACGGGCCATTTCTGTTCTTTGGAATTGTATACTATTTGACTCCTGCACTCACTTGGTTTTAAGCATTGTTCACTGGCTGTTCAACTGTCCTCCCCCGGACCCCTGCCTCTCTCAATACCCAAGCCTCCATCTACAAGCCACTCGTACGGCTCAAGACTTGTGAGTACAGACCAGACCGCCTCGCTCCTCGCTCCACGTTCCACTTTTTTGCCCTTGCCTGCTGTTGGCCCGCCCAGCGATCGGGTATTGCGTACTCCTGGCGTCAGGTTGTTCGCTGCTTCCTACGGACCATCCTGTTGTTCGGTTGTTTTGCACATGATGATTTTGCACATGATGAAATGGCAATGGTTGTTTGGAGCTATCCACCATCGCCTTCCCAAGCAATCCGGCTGCCCCCCTCGCCAATTGACCCTGTCATGCTTGCCTTGGTCTGGCCTTTTGCCCTCCCAGTAATGATGCTTTTCCATCATCTTCTCACCACACCTTGTTTTCCACACAGCTCATTCACCTTCCTCCCCCTCATCCTTCACTGTTCTTCCAGAGACGGACTCTTGTTTCACTCTGCTTTCAAACCTGGCTGCCTCACCTCGCTAATCTCTGTGGTCCTCCAGAGCTTCTCCAGATTGCAAAGGATATCTCTGAGGAGCTGTCTTCGCTGAAAGCCTACCTCTACCGCCGTTTACAGCTTCTCCTCCAACTGTTCCCACAAATACAATGGCCTCTAAAGCTATTCCCTCCCACCTTCGTCCGGCCGCAGCCTCTAATGGAAGCAACGGTGGCTCCGCCCCTGCCGGAGCAGAGAAGAGACACCATGGAAAGACACAATCTCATGTGGTAAGCAAATATCCATAATGTTCCAGACCCATCTGCACAACCTTCCCCCAGAACCTCCCAATATGGCATCGAGACGGGCGAGGAAAACATTGGATCTGCCCGTTCGGGCCTTGCCCGCCGCACGGACCTTGCAGCATCTCGAATATTCAGATCATCTGCGCTCGGATGTCTGACTGGCCACGAGATCTGGGACATTCGATCTGGGTCTTGAACCCATTTAAAGCACTGCAGGCAAGCTCGACTGGCCTTCCTCTCGTGCTTCATTAAACGAAATCTATTTCCTTTGTTGCACACTGCCTAAATGCCTGCCCGCCTCATTCGTTCCTCCCACTCACCATAATGCCACTCCTCGAACTTCCTTCTTACCTGGACCTTCGCACCTCTGCGGCGAATGGCGCCAAACTTCCTCGGCGACCTGTGCTAACAACATCTCCAACAATGCAGGCCTTCGAAAACACCTCCACCAATGTGGCCGCGAGCCAGATGCGAAATGCCCTCAACAACCTTGCCGATACCGTCAAAGATCCTGCTGAGAAGAAGCGTTTCGAAGCTGAAATGGACAACTTCTTTGCTCTCTTCAGAAGATATCTCAATGACCGCGCGAAGGGCAATACCATTGACTGGGCGAAGATCAACCCTCCCAACCCTGATCAAGTCGTCAACTATGACAAGCTCCCCAACAGCGATGCTGTCGATTTCTTGAACAAGTTGGCTGTCGTCAAACTCAACGGTGGTCTGGGAACATCGATGGGTTGCGTTGGTCCCAAATCTGTCATTGAGGTCAGAGATGGCATGTCCTTCCTCGATCTCTCAGTCCGCCAGATCGAGTACCTCAACCGCACTTACGATGTCAACGTGCCCTTCGTCCTGATGAACAGCTTCAACACCGACGAAGATACCGCTGCCATCATCAAGAAGTACGAGGGTCACAATATTGACATTCTTACTTTCAACCAATCCCGCTATCCTCGTGTGTTGAAGGATTCGCTCCTTCCTGCACCTAAGAGCAATGATTCACCTTTGTCTGATTGGTACCCTCCCGGACACGGTGACGTGTTCGAGTCTCTCTACAACTCTGGTATCTTGGACCAGCTCCTTGACCGAGGCATTGAGATCATCTTCTTGTCCAACGCTGACAACTTGGGCGCCGTGGTCGATCTCCGCATTCTGCAGCACATGGTTGAGACCAAGGCCGAATATATCATGGAGTTGACCGACAAGACCAAAGCCGATGTCAAGGGTGGAACCATTATCGACTACGAGGGCAAGGCCAGACTACTCGAAATTGCTCAAGTTCCCAAGCAATACGTCAACGAGTTCAAGTCAATCAAGAAGTTCAAGTACTTCAACACCAACAACATCTGGATGAATCTTCGAGCAATCAAACGTGTTGTGGAGGCGAACGAGCTTGAGATGGAAATCATCCCCAACGACAAGTCCATCCCAGCAGACAAGAAGGGAGAGGCAGATATCAGCATTGTTCAATTGGAGACTGCTGTTGGTGCCGCTATCAAACATTTCAAGAACGCTCACGGTGTCAATGTTCCTCGAAGACGATTTTTGCCTGTCAAGACTTGCTCCGATCTCATGCTGGTCAAGTCCAATCTTTACACTTTGAGCCACGGTCAATTGGTCATTGATCCTAACCGATTTGGCCCTGCTCCTCTCATCAAATTGGGCAGTGATTTCAAGAAAGTGGCTCAATTCCAGAAGCGAATTGGTAGCATTCCTAACATTGTGGAATTGGATCATCTAACTGTTACTGGTGATGTCAATTTCGGTCGTGGTATTGTTCTCAAGGGTAAGTTTGTCCCTACAATTACCAGCGACCACCTCTCTTACTAACAATGAATAGGTACCGTCATCATCGTTGCGACCGAGAATAGCACTATCGATATTCCTCCTGGATCAATCCTCGAGAACGTGGTGGTTCAGGGAAGCTTGAGATTACTTGAGCACTAGATCATTGTACGATGACCAAGAATGCGGGGTTGATGAGCATAGCAACTTGATATCTTTTTATTTTCTCTTGGTACCCAAACAGAAATTCCCGAGACACGTCCGTAATTATATAGGACCGTCCCTAGGTGTGCATCCAGTCATAAATAGCGGTTTTGAAAATAGACTCCAAGCGACACGCGTTTACTCACTATTTCCCTCTCTCCATCTCGCGCCAGTGTCATACATCGACAGGACTGGGTCCGCATGCCTCAGAGATCAACGATTATGACGTCATTGTTTGCATTCCTCCAAATTTTCCTGGGGTGAAGCTCCGCGGAACCATTGCCGGATTATTGTTTATCCTCTCCGGCGATAGCCGGGGATATCTTGACTACCCAAGTATGACTAAGATCTGATCTGATGGAGCAACGCCGAGAAGGAGAAGGTCCATTCACATTCAATTGAAGACTACTAAATGCTACCAACAATCAACGGCTTTGTGGATTTGACTCTCTGATTTGACCCAACTCGAACTTGGCGAGAGGACCAACTGGACTAGGGGCGCCCTTTCTCAAGGAGTAGGGCCCAGTTTATCATATCGCCGGCATCTCACGCTCTATTTGTCTGGGGCAATCGGGATCGATCGGTTGTCCAGAGGGAGAGCAATTAAAGGAAACACGGGAACCGAGCCTACCTGTGACTGTTCTCGGGCCGGAGCTTCAGCCCCCGTCAACATTGACGTCGAATCGAACCTTAGGGTCTGGGTGTGGGCGGGTATTGATATCTTTATTATCTTCTTCTTCTTCTTCTTCTTCTTCTTCTTCTTCTTCTTCTTAGAGGGGCCCGGTGTGGCCTGCGAGGTGAAGTAAGCTGGTAGCGGTCGTGAGAAAGGCTAAAGGGGCTTGTCTCACAGCACCTGCACGTGGCCCAGATTTCGACCAGGAAACAACACGCAGCCCGAACGAACTACCGATCGAAGAACTCTCTCCTCGCTCGAGTCACCAGACTAGATAATGGCTACCTCGACGACAACAACAACAACAACAAAAACGGCGGGTGGAGGAAAAGAAACATTCACACTCCTCCTATTCGCGACCGCGGCCTCGTACACGGACACGGAGTCGCTCAGCCTCCCGGGCCCCACGACGCTAGGCGACGTCTTCCAGACCCTCGAGACCCGCTTTCCCGGGTTCCTTCGCAAAATTCTGGCCGGGGCCGCCGTCACGCTGAACCTCGAGTACGTCGATGTCGGTTTCCCGCAAGGAGAAGCGGACTCCGAATCGGAATTGGAATCGCAAGCCGAGGCAATGGCGTGGCCGTGGGCAGAATGGAAGTCGACCCTGGAGGGGTGGGGCACAGCTGTCAAGATCGGCGATGAGGTCGGCGTTATCCCGCCCGTGAGCAGTGGGTGATGGCGTCCGGGCGGGATTGAGGCTTAAGTATACATCAGATGGGATGCGATGGGAGGAGATGGCGCTCGGAGGACTCCAACTTTGTGTGGGTGTATGTGAGGGGGAGGGAGGAGCCGGTATCAAGTGCATGGTAAAATGGATACGGAGATGTGGATATGCTGGTGAAGTTTGGCGGCTGGTGCTACGGGAGCCAGGCACCAGAAGGAGCAAACGAGAAACGAGGCACTACGTGCGTGGACACGAGACGGGTTCAAATCATTCTATCTCGTGCCGTTGGGAGTGGCCTCGGGTTGGCGGCGCCAATATACTTCACGTGAGAGAGCTGGACGCCATGCGTGCAAGTGCCGAGCTGTCGAATGCAAGATAGTAAATGGGCATATGTTGGATGAAACACAGCACGGGACGTGGTCGGGCTCGAAGAAGAGCGTTTCGTCATTTTCGGGGTTTTTACATATGTGGTTCCGCCCTTCGATGGACTCCCCTCCCCCGTCATCTATCTTCGTCGTGTTTTCCCTTCTAGCGTCGCCTCCCCTCTCGTTTGCCACATGAGGATGAGGATGAGGCTGGGAAGCCATTTGAGAGATACGAGTAACCTTTCGCGGCCCCCCCCCCGCTCTCTCTTGATGCCACCACTCACGCCGGACCCGAGCCAGAGATCCAGGAATCGACGGTGCCGTCTCTAGGAAGGAGGTACAGTTGCGAAGCTGTTCTCGCCGGTCTGAGGGAGCCAGCTGGCCCGATCCTTGTCGTAGATCTCGGCGGCGGGCTTGCCCCATTTCTCACTGCCCTTGAGCAATCCGGTGCGGATCACGATTTTGTCCTCGCCTGGAAAGGTTGAGCATAGAGTGTCAGTTCGGGGACGCGATGCGGCCAGGGGCGGTGTTGTGCATGTAGTAGCAGTCCAGCGCGCGTCAGATTTGAATTTGACTCGGGGCCCAGGAATGGAAGAGAAGTGATGGCTGGTTCGTCACTTACCCATAACGTGTTGGTGGTGGTAGGGGCTGCTTGCGCAGTTGGGGCACATGTAGCAATCGGTGTTGTTGCCTCAAGAACCAAGAGAGTCAGCCTCGTACCATCGGCCGTCCACAGCTCGATGGCCCACAACAGGTCCAGGACATACCAGAATCGCCCTTGTAGGTGTACACTTTCAACTCGCCCTTGGTCAACTTGAAGTTGTCCTTGGGGATGATCTGGTTCAGAGTGAATTCACCACCGCCCATGAGCTTGCATGCGCCGCAGTGGCAGAGAATGTGCTTTTCCTCGGGAATCTCGGCGGTCCAGGCAATCTGGCCGCAGTGGCATTGTCCTTCGTATTGAGGCATCGTTGTGTGGATGTCGGGGATGGATTGTCGAGAGATATCGGGATAGATGTTGTTGCTGTCTTGGTGGTCTTTCTTCCCTGGGGTTTGAGGGGAATCGAGCTTCTGGTTGCTGTTGACTGAAATGGAATAATGAATGAATCAGGCGGAACGAAAGGTCTCTTTAATACTTTCAAGGTTGCTGAGATAGCTGGTAGTCCACAGCAAATGGAAATGTCGAAGTCCCCGACGTCAAGCAACGGTGATTTGGAATTGTTCGGAGGGGTATGTAGTCTTGCTGGAGCTTGCAGCCCACCGATTCAGGCACCTCATGCAGCCCAATCCCACTGACCCACCAATTTGGTCAATTAGACATCATGACTTGCTCACCTATTCGGGGATTCATTTCCGTTACTGTGCGAGTACATGAACCATACATGACAATGCCAATCCCGCGGAGGACCAAGAGGTTCGACGCAAAACACCCAGTGGAAAGTTGGATGCAATACTACGCGTGGGCAGGGCATCGCAGAAGCTGACAAAGAGGCATGGCTTGTTGTCTGACTAACGATTCATCAATTCCACGCCAGTTGGCTACCAGCCTTGTCGGAAGCTGGGATATAGGTACGGGAGAGCCTAAAGGCCTCCTCGCATTTTGCCATCCTTAGTAGTAACTTTGCTAGATCCTTCCGAGCAGACTTATGCTGTAAGATCCGTCAGAATCAGCTTGAAGTCAGTATTCGGGCTTGAGAAGTGTGCAGGATCCTAGTGTTCTGCAGTCAGCGAAAAGATGATTTATCCCCTACCTGTTTGTTGCCAGTGCTGGGGACCAGTAACGTGAAAGCGGTGTCAGAGTCGTGTTTGCTGGAAGAGAGAGCCAAAGACGACGCCCTAATTGCGTTCTCACCTTGGACCTCATGGGTGCCTCAACGTCCAACGGGGTGGGTAGGTCGCTGAAACAAAGGCTTTAGCAGGTGATTAGGGTTGGCCAAGGGCGAGACCGGGTACGACGCGAGTGCCGTGCATAACCCCGTCAGGGCGTTTCGATGCAATCTATCGAAGACATTACCCTTATCTATGGTCAGCCTCCGGGCTTCAAATGTAACCGTGTTTAACGAGTCACAGAGATATGCCAGCAAGATGTCAGGTCAAGACACCGAGTTGAGTGCCGTTATCTCAATCATGTCAGACTCCCTCGGGCGATCTCGAATCACACAATTTGGAATACTAGCTCTCGTTTGGATCTCAAGAAACAAGACTCGGGGAGATCTCATGCGTGCTGTACTCCATCATGTAATCCCCGAAGGTAGGCGGCAACTGCAGGTCGTCATCGTCGGCTTCGCGGGTTCTAAGGGCAGAGGGGAGACCTCCCCCGGGTGAGCTATCTTGCCGGCCTGCGCTAAGGAACTTAGACAGCTGGCTTCCCTTGAATATTATTCCTTTGCCCGAGGTTTCACCATCAGGCCAAGCAGCGAAGGGCTCGGTTAGGATTGTGAAATTGTCGCTGGCAAGCACAGTACTCCGTACTCCGTTCTCCGGGAGCAGCTGACGAACTCAGTTGGTTAGGAAGCCGACTTGATTGATCGTCTGTTAGTACGAGGTGAGTGTTTGACGCCGCGCGTGGGAGAATTTGAGACCGGTCTGGTTGCTCCTAGAAAAGCCGGGCGCGCGGGCAAACGTCGATCGGGGGCACAAGTACGGAGTAACTGGTACGAGGAAAGTGGAGGGGGAGGTGCAGCCTTCGTAAGTATATTTAATGATAGCTCTTAGGGGCTGATTCCACCCGCTATCATAATCACTCCGTACATGGTCCACGTCTCCAGGAAAGGTGTGCGTATTTAGTATATACCAAGCTGGCTTGATTATTGTGTGCAAGTCCTCCATTCCCAGACAAGCCTGGGCGAGGATAGCGTCCCCGTACTCTACCATTTGACTATTGACCCAATGTCGATGCTCTCTGTCCGTGAGCACCTGGCTGACCTCTCGAGCCTCTTGAGAGTATACTCTTCCCCGCTAGGCGATGCCTCCATCTGGTCCCCGTGGTTCATTCTGTCAGAGCCAGTCCCGCCCTATGGTCTCACAGTGGGGTGTTTTTCTTTCGAGCTGCAGCCATAGATGAAGACTACACCAATAATCTCAGGATTGGGAAGCTCAGGTCATTCGCCTAGTGCTTCATAGATTGGGAAGCTCTCTTCATCCGCCTTTTCCGGCTGGACAGTTACCACCTCAGTCAGCGATCGACAACCATGCCCTTGTGGATTAAATACCCCCAAGCGGTGTTGAGGTCATGAAAATGCACCCTCCTCACTTACTCAATGGGCAAGCCGATGATCGCGAGGTGTGTACAGGCCCAATGCTAACCCTGTGCTAGATGCTCTACCGAAAAGTCTTTTGCAATCCATAAGTTGGGCTGTGTTCTCTCGCATAGACGTGGCTTGCACTGGTGGCTATTGCGGTTGGTATGAAAAGTGGTCAACATCGGGAGAGGGAATCTCAAGGTTTTCGTCCAATAACAATGACTCTGGAGTACGGAGGTGAGTATTATCATTCAACTGGGAAACTTCCAGATTCCTCAAAAACACTTACAGTGGAAAATGTAAATGATGTCTCCGGCCATTGATCTCCTGAAATGCGTTTATGCAAGCCTGGTTGACCTGGTCAACTGTCCACTAGATTACCCTGTTAGTTAAGACCGAAGTCATGTGATATTCCAGATGAAACCCACACCCATGGATCTGGTGCAAATATGCAACAACCAGCCTTGTAGACCACTCTTGTAGTATCGCTCGAAAAACTTGCCAACCTCTTTCATTTTTGGGTCGGTGGACCATGGTCCTAATGGGAGTTTGAGTTTTTGTTCTTGAACATCAACGAACCCTGCTTCCTCTATCATCTTCTTCATGCCAGTAGAGATTTGGAAGTCTCTGCCGGCAGCACGACTCATCTCCTGGGAGTATCTAGCGAGAGATTGGATATAACTGTACAGATCATTGGTTTCGTCGTCAGCCATGGCGGCAATTTCGACTTCCAGTTGCTCGATCCATCCGCCGGAGCTCATGTTTCTATATAGTATCGGTACATTGATCAGCTTCTGTAGTATCAAACAATGAACACAATCAACGCGAGGTAGGCATGAAATGCGAAAATCGGGGAATACCAAACTCCACTTACTCGAAACATTGCTTATACAGCTGAGGCCAGTCCTTGATGCCCACAAATAGCGATCTAATGTGTACAAGATCGAATTTCATTGAAGGGCGGTCGAGAACCCAGTCTTCGGTTGCGTCTGCCACGATATACGAGCAGTTGGGATGCGTTGATCGTTCATGAGGAATCAGATCAAATCCAACCACTTCTGTCTCTGGATATCTCTCGGCAACGCCCTCAGCCCATAGTCCGCGACTTGTACCTACATCTGCAACACAATGAAGGTCGGACTCGTCGATAGGGGACAAGAAAAGTTTGTTGTCAAGTAAGCAGCTGATCATGGCGTGCATGCAAGCCTCGTTTTCTTCTGAGACCTCGTCGTGAGGAAATGGATGGCCGTTTTTGTAGTCGGTATATCTGCGGCCATTCTCGACGCGGAAATTATACATCGAGGAGGCAACTGAGTAGGCGGAAGATTCATCGATATCATCTTCAGAATCTTCATTATCGTCTGCATAGCGACCATAGTCCGAATCTACCGGGATGATGCTAGGCAAATGTAAATCTTCCATATCCTTTTCAAAGTAACACATCATCTGGACACATCGTCACCATGACGGACGACGGTGAGTAGTGGTGTATTTTGGTGATAGGTGAGGATGGCTGAGAACGACTATTCCAAGTTCCAAGGAGGAAGATATTTGTGGAAGCCCAGACAGACCAGCTACAACGGAAGGCGTCGAAGGCGTCTAAAGTGACTTGATGTATGAAATGGTTGGAAAATGGTGGCTTCTGGTCGAGGATCGGAAACCTGGATTCAATGGGAAGATCAAGGCGTTGCGTAACAGAGAACTCCACCACCTTGGCAGGATTGAGAAGAGTGGCACGAATGCAATCCAGGGGCAGTTGCCTTTTCACGGCCTTGAGTACGGAATATCTAGGTACTAGGTAGATGATACTAAGGGTAATGAGTTCGCAAAAGAAGTGGAGCGCCTTCCATCTTTCGGATCACCCTTTCAAAGGCAACGAGGCAACAAACCGGCCCATTGACGCAAATTAGGATACAGATACGGACGCACGGCACCGACTGGGAGTTTGTTTGATCGGTGGAGGCGGCAGAATCTGAGAGCAAATCGAAAGCCAAAATTAAGCGGACGGGGTCAAAAGAGTAAAAATTCGAGACTCTAAGAAGCGATAGGCGTGAAGGTTTCCCCCAAGTTAGTCACTAACAGCGCCCAAGCAGTAGCACCGAGTGCTGCAGTCGTATTGTAGGAGTAGATGCGAGAATCCCATTCGCAAGAAGTGGCCTGATGCCAGGAGCGAGATGAAGAGCAACGCACGAGGTTCGAGGGAGGGGGAGGGAGTACGGTGCCAAGTCTTAGTATGAATACCCACAACGGAGCCCGTGTCCACCTAGCAGCGCGGCGGATATGTATGTAGTTTGGGCCGTAAGGGAGGGATGGTCCGGTGCGGCAGCCTGACAGCGCTTTTGTGGTGCTCGGAAGTTGGCAACGCCTCGAGAGTAACTCTTTGACGGGCAACGGCCACTGCAGAGTGAGTGCCAACAAGTTTGCGACCTTTTGGCCTGGGAGCTGGGCGCGCCCGGGCAGGGAAAGCTGGCTGGAACAACAAGGAACAAGGCAGCACCCGCATGCCCATTTCGTACTCGGGCTTTGCTCACCCCAGGTCTGTTGACGACCTCGACTGGGATATTACGCTTAGTGGAGGAGCTTCGCACGTCAAACCGCTTGACTACGAGTGGGACAGCAGTTGTCGCGCGGTGAGTTGCAGGATGGGCTGGATGCCTGCGGATACAGTGAATGGCGGGGCGGTGCAAGGGCCAATGAACCACAACCACCGATGCCAGGTCCGAGTGTTGGACAACCCCCTGGAGGATGACCTACATGAGTGATCCTGGACCCTGGACCCTGGACCAGTGCACACGGTGGGTGCTCGGCTCCCAATCCGGTGGTTGGTATGGACGGAGTCTCTGCGAGTAGTGGTGGTGATCTTCTCCTCCCAAATTCCCAACACGATGGGTCCTGGAACTGTGCCACTATTTCGGAGGTCTCTCCAGCGCACAATAGAGCGACAGGCTTGCGAATGCAAAGGTATACGGATACAGCACAAGGTCACATAGCACCGGCTACACGCGAAATACAAAAGCGCGTGAAGAAGACTGACTGTCAGCAGACTCAGCCTAGACATTCGCCCAGTGCTCCGTAGCTTCCACTGATGGGATGCAGCGGTCAGAGGTCAGAACTCAGGAGCTCTGGGGCGCTCGACCTTTCAGGCTGTACGCCGTGCCCCGGAAGCCTGCAACTAAGGAATTTGCGGGGATGCCACTCCAGTCCCCTGGGCCCGAGTAGGCCCAAGCGAGGTACGAGGTACGGAGTACGGAGTGCACACGAGCGGGCCTGGCGAGAGGCGACCCAAACCTCTGGGTTATCTGGGTTAGGTCTCCAGGGCTCTGGGTCGCTTGCCTGCTTCCTCCACTTGAGGGGCCACCCATGAGCTCTCCTGGATCTGGTTACAGTGGGTGACTGTTAACCAGCCAACTTGACTAGAATGCGGTCTACGGAGATTCTTTGCCGTACTGAGTTTAACAGATTTGTCCCGTGCATTCTTTATCCTTACACCGATGTTGTACGGATAGCTCACTCGGCATCTTCAGCACACCCACCAGGTAGGTGTTGGAGGACCAACGGCGCGGCGCCAGCGTCCTGGCTCAGGCGTATGCACGTGGAGCCAGCATCATCATGACTGTCCCTGTATCACGATTCACCGCCGAGCCAGCGACACTCCCGTTGTCCTCCTCCCGGACTCTTGGTTTTGGAAAAGGGACGAAATCGACCTGTCAAGTCCAACTCGCGTTTGAAGTCATTGCTGCATGCAGAACTTCAAGACGGTCCGTTTCAGAGGGGCCGCTCCCAATAAGGAATTAGGCCCAACTACCTAACCGATGTACTTCTTGGGTCAGGGCTTTCAACCGTGCTGCACAATTTAAAATGCCATCCTTGTTGGGCACGGCTATCACCTCATTTGGAGCACTTTGCAGAAACACTGATCCACGGAATGGGCTTCCCGGAGGTATTAATTGGTGTTTGCCAGACACCCCCCGAGGACAATGCATGAGGTGTGTACTCCGTATTCGGTACGTCAACTCTTTTCATTCCCACCTATCATTATGTGACACATCGTGCAGCGTCTGGCGTCTTCTAAAACCAATGCTGACGTGTAATATGCAGTCTCAGTGAGCCCAGCTCGTCTGCCCAACCAACCCCAACTCCTTGAAGACGAAGACCCCATGTAAACCCAGATCCCAATCTCGCGGTGGAATCAATGTCGGATGCCACGAGAATCCGCCGGACTGCCAGTCTGCGACCCGGCGTTGTGGTCTTTTCTCTCCGGTGAGTCCGGTCGATCCACTCTGATAAGCTAACGACCTTTTGAGATGTTATAATCTGCGCCCGGGTCAATGCCTCCCGCATCCCCGTTGTGCCTGGTCCCGCAGTGGAAGCCCTTATGCGTCGAGCTTCTCGGCTGGAGGTTGCTTGGTCCGCTTCCATAAGCAGATGGTGCTCACCGCGGAAAAAGTGAACAGAATGCTGTATTGCCCACTGGTCAGCATTGCACCACCAAAGAGAAAGCTGCCCGATGTTACAGTACTTACCAAAGCGCGATGCTCAACCCCCAGATTGACTTCATCTCCAAGCATGTGGCCTTGGATGTTCCAATCCATTGGGAGTAGTCGACATTGCCGTCTTTGTTGAGACTGTTCCCCAAGGCTGAGGTGAAGTCATATGCACTCGAGCTGGCATTGGAAATCTCGTCCAGGACCTGGCAGTTAAGATAGGAGAGCGGTTTGCCAACGATGACAGAAACAACAATCAAAGCGACCAAGAAAAGAGCGTCGAGGCCAGTGCTGATCAAGAATGGGAGGATGCTGTCGAAGTAGAGAATGACTGTGATAGCACAGTACAGCACGGCAATACAGACCTGAGAAACGTAAGTGTCGACACACTAGACAGTGGAATGGAATGGGATCCATACTATGCTTAAAATTCCAATGAGAATCGGTGGGGGTGTGGCGCCGGCGCTGACCATCTCAGAGATGAAGTTGGATGTGATACCGATCACTGCTATCATTGATGCAGCCTGGAGGGCCCTTGCAACCTTGAATGTGGCACCCAAAACACCGTGATCCGGACCCATGCTGGATGATTGATACACAGAAAGTCGATCTGATTTGATTGTGAGAGGAATGAATGTTTCCAAAGAAACGAAAATAAAAAGAATGAAGGATTTACTCGAGGAGTCGAGCCACTGTGTTGATTGAAGAATTCAAGAAAGATGGAGGGTTGCCGTTGGTTGCTAACAAGGAAAGGACAGTGCACAGGCTGAAGAGATACTATATTGCAATCTTTTGGACTTGAAGGAAATGTTGTACAGCCAGGTGTGAAGATGATCTTGAACAGACATGGAGAACCAAGGTCCAGCCAGGCTTAAATATCCATATCGAGGTGGAGAACCTTTTGACTCTGAGACTCATGGACCAAGGCAAGACACACGGTCTCTGAGATCAATGCAGCAGCAATGCTAGCAGGTGTTCTCCAAGAGTCTCGCGTTGTGTATCTGGGTACAGGATTGGGTGGTGGTGGTTTGACCTGGTGCAAGACGAGGCTGTTTCAAAGGACGGCCGACCAGGCGCTTCAGGCGCCAAGCTCCTATTTTGAAGCGCCCACGGGGCGGCTACCGCTCACCTGGTTTCAGAAACCGTCCAGCAAAACGATCAACCTGACCCATGCCTCTGATTCGCACGAGGAGCGCATCGTCTAACAAGGCGGACCACTGGACGAAAGCAAGTGCTTGTGTTCTGTGGTGTTGAGACGAGCATAAAGCCGAAACGCCTGCTTGGACGATGTCGGCGGTGTTGGCTTAGGGCCCGACACCATTCACTTCAGGTGATCAGCGGTTTGGCCTCTGCCACTGTTGGAATGGCACCTGCATGCAATACGCAGTACATACTTGTACTGCACGGCTTTGGTTGCAGACCCTGACCACCATGTAGCGTTAGGTAGGTCAAGCGCCATTGGAATGATCTCAATCATATCGGACATCGCTCCTGCGCGCGTCCCGTTGCTGTCAACCTTGCTGTTGAGTTCACACAACACGGTCATCGTCCTGCATGACTGGACTGCGCAGGAGCCGCATCGAGAGAGTGCAGATTGAGGACGAGAAGTTGACGGGGTCCAAGACGCGAAAATTTGATTTACTCGTACTCGTAGGACCTTCCCGCACATTAGGTGGTCTCTTCGGGCGGAGGCTCCCACTCGCCACCATCGAAGCCAGAGCTCCATGCCTGTTTAGGCTTGAGCTCTCGATTCCCTTGGATGCTCTGGACTTTTCAGGTGCCTGGGGCGAACTTTTCAGCGCCCCGCCGCGCCCGGTGGTTAATTATGTTATGCCTGGACCAACAGCCCTCCTAGGCTTAGTCTCCCCTCCCTGGCCACCAGATGCGCCAATCTTCACTGGTCCTCGTCTTTTAGCCAATCCTTTCCGACCTTATCTTCCCCGCCAACCTTTTCCGATGCAAAATTTCATTATCGTTATCAGCAGGTCAACCGCTGCTTGAAGCCATCTGCCATCGCAAAACAACTCTTGTATTTGACCCAGTCGCCGCCGGGCAGAAGATGCAAGAGGGCCATCGACCGACCCCCCGTCCAACTTCAACCTCGCCGTCATCGTCTGCAACCGATTGATTTGTAAACCTGCATCACTTTCATATCTTGCCGGTGGTTACGTCTTTGCACTTTTCCTCCCAGTCACAAGACCGTGGGCCCACCAGTCACAATCCAAGGACGGCTCCAACTGTGCCCCGTTCCTCCATCATCTCGTTCATTGAGACTTTGATACTCCGCATTCCGTGCACCGTCCGCTTAATCCTCCCGTCCAACCCAGCGGCCGTGGCTGTGGCAGTGCTTTCGCGGCTTCTTCACCATGTCTCTCACTCGAGTTGCCTCCGTCGATGGCTTCGAGCGTGAGAGTAGAGGCTCGAATGTCTCGACACCGAGAAGAATGAGCTTCAATCCTGTGAGCGACTGGGTGCCGCCCAAAGACCATGATCGAAGAGAGAGTGTCGTCACTGCTGCTCTCCAATTCGAGGAAGTCTCCAAGCAGAAGCGCATCCGTAAGTGCTCCTGTGGATGATCGAACTTCTGAGCTGACAGGTGAATCTAGTACAGGTGGTCATCGCCATAATATATTGCCTTTTCGCAGCGGGCGTTGTCTTTGGGTATGCCGCCATCAAGCCTGTACTAATCGATGAAGGCGTCTTTGAAAATCTATGCACCAAAGAGGAGACGAGCAAAGGAACATCACCATGCCTCCAGCAAGAGATCCGATTGAATCTGATGTTCACCATAGCAGCGGTCTCGACCAACGTGGCTGCCTTGCCCATTGGCACCATTCTCGACCGATATGGCCCCCGAGCTTGCGGCATCATTGGTAGCCTGTGCCTTACGATAGGAGCCCTCCTATTTTCGTGGGCATCTAAGGTTGAAGGTGATCTATTTACTCCAGGATACTTCTTCCTCGCCCTAGGCGGTCCTTTTGTTTTCATATCCTCCTTCCAGCTGTCCAACACCTTTCCCAAAAATTCGGGTCTGATTCTCGCCCTTTTAACCGGAGCATTCGACTCTTCCTCTGCGTTGTTTCTCCTCTTTCGCATCTTGTACGAGAATACTGGCAAGAAACTGAACACCCATAACCTCTTTCTTGCCTATCTTGTTGTTCCAATATTCATTTTGGTCGTTCAAATCTTCATCATGCCAAAGGATTCATACAAGACTGTGAGCGAAGTAGTGCACGAGGCAGAGGAAGAGATAAATGCTCCCACCCCTCCCGATGCCTCAACTGAGGAGGTGCGCTCGCTCAACGAGCGACGACAATCCATCAGCCAAGAAGTCTCTCTATTGCTCGACAAGAGTACAAACGCAAAACGCCAGAAGCGTGAGGAGAACAAAAATGCCAAATCTGGTGTCTGGGGAGCAATGCATGGCTACACTGCCCTCGAACAGATCAAGTCGCCCTGGTTTGTGCTTATCACTCTCTTTACCGTCGTCCAGATGACTAGAATCAATTACTTCGTGGCGACCATTCGGCCACAGGAACAGTACCTCCTTGGCTCGCCTGAAAGGGCCAAGACCGTCAACGATTTCTTTGACGTTGCCTTGCCTCTGGGGGGAGTGCTGAGCATACCATTTATCGGGACGCTCCTGGACAACACGTCGACCCCCTTCGCGCTAGGCTTCCTCGTGGTCACGGCCACGATCATCGGGATTTTAGGCTGCCTGCCCTACATGTGGGCCGCGATCGCCAACGTATGCCTCTTTGTCATATACAGGCCATTCTACTACACCACCGTCTCGGACTACGCGGCCAAAGTGTTTGGGTTCCAGACCTTCGGCAAGGTCTATGGACTCATCATCTGTCTCGCCGGGCTATTCAATTTCCTGCAGAGCCCGCTCGACGCTCTGACCCACGTCAAGTTCGATCTAAACCCGGTGCCCGTCAACGTCATGCTGATGAGCATAGCAGTCGTGGTTGGTGCGTCCCTGGTCACCTTCACGTGGCTCAAGAGCCGCAACATGAAGCGTGAGCAGCTCGAGGACGAGGCTGAAGCCGCCACGGAGAGTTTGATGCCCGAAGTCAATGGTAACGGGTACGGAACATGACCACGATGAGCGCTGCTCGCCTCCAGCAATTCCTACAATCCAGTCTCTACGTACCACGGAGTTCTGATTGATGTTCGGCCGCGATCACCACCTGGTTTGGAGAAGATGGAGAGCTGCCTCCCCAAGATTGCAACCAACGCATATAGCCGGAGCATGTCCACCTTTCACTGCTGGACTTGACTAATCTTGCAAACTATCTTGTCAATGTCCACGCAAGGCGCTGGAAAAAGTGGGTGACACTTGAACTTAGTCTGATTTGCACCGGTTTATCTATGCCCTGTGCCCTTCTCAAATGTGTCCAGCCCATCGCTTGCAAAGAGCATGATGTTACTCCCCGCCCTTCCCCTCCTGTGGGCTTCGATCGGCGACAACTCAAACCCAGCCAATTTAAGGAGAAAACCAATTGATCAATATCCGTGTGGGTCGGCGTAAGACAGTCACAGGGTCGCAGGAGATGAGAGACATGCGCCCTAGTTGTACATATGCACGGACGGGGCCGGGGGGGGGGGGTTAAGGAGACATTGTGGATGATATAGGCATATAACATTGTAAATGAAAATGAGCCATGGATTATCTAAGCTGGTCGTTTCTGAATGTGTCTCTCTAACCTTACTCCCTGATAGTCGCGAGGC
Source organism: Exophiala aquamarina CBS 119918 (assembly GCF_000709125.1). Lineage (NCBI taxonomy): Eukaryota > Fungi > Ascomycota > Eurotiomycetes > Chaetothyriales > Herpotrichiellaceae > Exophiala > Exophiala aquamarina. The sequence continues at coordinate 1,443,143 of NW_013550583.1, forward strand.
TTTCACCATATTGTCCTGCAAATATGACATGTAGAAGAAGAAGAAGAAGTAAAAGTAAAAGTAACAGTGTTGACGGTGAGAACAGATTGGGATTTTCTTTCTCGTCTTATGGGTTTTATATTGTTACAAATGACCTCAAGGGTCTCGGAGGCTCACCCTGCCATGTCATGATGAATTCGTCTTTGTTCCTGATCTTGTTGCGGGATAATAATCCCTTCAGTCGACAACGATGATTCAAGACTCGGCCGGCCATAAATGATATCTATGCATTCCGGAGGGAAAAGCCCAGTCGAGGCTGTTTATTGCGAGCACATTCCCCCGCGCTATTGACGTTAAAATTCCAACCCCCAGGCCGGCCTATTTATACAAGTGTTAGAAAGATTTCTTCTAAATCCGAACCTCGAAGCTGCTTGATTCCGAAACTCCTGGAGCGTCTGATCGTAATTCCTTCTTGTTCGGCTTTCGTGGAGGAGCGGAGTGGAGTTGACGGACGAGAGAGAGACTTGCGGGAACTTGGAAGCGTGGACTAGGAGGTTAGAAGCCAGGGAGGAGGACCTCGCTCCACTCTGAGTTGAAGAATGCGACGGCGGCCTGGAAAAATGCAACGGTCAGTACATAGATGATGAGCTTCGAGGACAGTTTCGCTGGTCATGAGGAGCGGTGTGAAAAGTCATGGCGGAAGGCGACGGCAAAACTTTTGGAATACTGCTTTGGCTGGGTGTCCCAACCATCCCAGTCTCGCATATCAAAATCCAACTATGACGAGGCCTCCGTGCACCCAAAGAACGCCTCTGGAGGGGGCTCATCGTCAAGGCCCGGACGGTGCAAGCAGATGCTGCTGAAATGCCAAAAGCCAACAAAATGGCTGATTCTAGGGAACCAAGGAGAAAGGATCACCGGGGGATTTTATACATACACCGAACATGGCGACGCTCAAGACGACGCTGGCATTTTCCTCCGACGTCAGAGTGTGATATACCGAGCTGAAATATCCCTTTGGCGGTCCACGACGTGTGGCAGGTTGGACTGTGATCCTTTTTGGAGGCATGGTGGTGGTTTGCGGGGGGCTAGTGTGATTGAAGATGCGCAGAGAGATGGTCTGCTGGGGGTTATCAATGTGAATGAGGTAGTCGGTATTCTAGACGGGATAAGAATGATGCAGGGTTGTTGACGGTGAGTGGAGGAGGTTCATAGAAACACTGACTTCATGGATGCTCAAAGTTGAGCTGGAATTTTAGAGCGCAGGTGACCGCATTAGGTTTAGTTCAGCTAACTGAATACGGCGCTTCAAGAAGACCAGCGAAAGTGGAATTCCTACGGTGGATCGTAACTCCCTTGTCAATAAGACGCAATCACTCGTAGGCTACCGTGTGTTCAACTGCGTATCAAGGTTGCTTTCAATTTGAGCATTGAATCTGTTCTCAATCCAAAGCATGGTGAATAGCTGGACGATGTGAGAACACCATGGCTCAAATCCTGAGAACAAATAGAGAGTTTTATACGTTGTTTTCCGTTGGAGAAGCTGTCGTCGTAAGGTCTGAGTAGCAATTAGAAGTGCCGTCCTTAAGCAGCACAGACGTGAGAGTGACAATCGAAAAAAGAAAAAGCGATCTCGTGTGGAGGACATGCTCACGTGCCATGGCTTCAAGCCATCTGGGTAGATCTGGCTTGGCGGGAAATATCCCTGTCAGCAGCATCCAAAAACAAGTCGTCCAAGCCCTGACTGTGATTAATCTTGAAAATCAAATCATGCTCAACTATAGATCGAGACCGGGGACCTTGGCAAGCCCAACCATCCATGCGGAGTACAGGAGCCCTTCCCAGGGCAACCAAGATGTCTGTGCTTTTGACAGTGCTTCTACCTTTATTTTGGTCTGTGCCCTTGTCAAGGACGGAAACAAAAAACCATAACCACAGCTTTTTAGGATGGCCAGAATTGTCAAAGTCCCAGGAGCTTCTAGATGCGTTGAGGCCCTTCCAGCATACAAAGGCAGGAAGCCCGTGCCTCGTCTCCCGTCTCCATGAGACTTTACCATTGCAATTATGTGATGGCGTCAGCGTGATATCTGATTGTCTTCCGCACCAATTATACAAATATCATACTCGCGTCAAAAGAAGATCATCGCACCTGAGATTGCTTCTTTGAAAGACTATCTGAATCTTTGGGTGGATTCGAGATCTCAGGTTGGGATTTGATGGCCCGCCGACACAGTACACACTTGCTTGCGAGCAACGATCATTTATACACGGCCAGGGATGTTCCAGACGGACGAACATTTCCGATGCCCTAGTGAACATGGTCCGTTCGCATCTTAGGATAGTAAGTGGATTCAGTGGATGCATGATCTGAGCTTACCACTATTGCTGTGGACTATTGTTGCTTGGTTTCGGGTACGCGAGGTCTTCCCGGGAGGTTCTATTTAAGACCGATAATATATCAATCTTCCCTCGATGCCCTCGATCTTATAAACGGTGAGATATCTGTAAAGGAGATCAGCTATCGAAAGCCGATCAATCATGGATCGTCACACCGCTCGCCATTCGTGGAGGTCTGCCATAAACCCAGGGACCCCTTGGATGGGAGACTATCACCTGTTGCTGATGTCGAAAATCCTTCTGGAAATGAGGATGAGGCAGAGATAGCCGAAAAGCACGATGTATGGGCAACACTCTTGTCTTTCGAGCAGCACTAACTGTCTCAGATACACCAGGTTCCTTCTACCCATGGCAGCCAACATCATCATAATGTACACTTCAAGTGGAACCACCCATTCAATCGGAACTCGTAGAATGAGAGCATTGACCCTGTTAGAACGCGAACAGCTTCAAGCGCGCATGAGATGCGTCGACGGATGTCTCACTCTGTGAGAAGGGCCTCGATCGCTATCGTGGATGCTGTCGAAAAGCTAGATCCTCTCATCGCAACACGGGGTAATCCACTTGGCCTTGAGATTAACGAAGTCCGAAGAGTGTCTTCTGCAGGTTATGCGGCCCCTGGCCAGTTCAACTCACTCCGGTATTCAAGGTCGATTCAAAGTGTTGACACATTAGAGTCTCCAACACCGGCTAGGACAAACCCATCTTCGATATTCGAAGAGTACACTCGGCAGTGGATGAGCGAAAAGGTAGAGGACTATTCCATACAACGGCTTGCTGCTCATGATGATATTGAGCAACTGTCAACATTCAAGCGCATACTTTACAGACTTTGCCCCGTCCTGGTCGTCCTCACAATTGGTTAAGAGCACTTCTCCCACACATGCTGCAGGACCCGAAGTGCTCGATGGCGTGTCCTCCACAGGTAAGTTGAGTCATTCCACACTAAGAAAGACTTCTAACAGTAAGGTAGCTCTTTTATAATGTACCACCTGATGACCCACTATGCCAGAGCTTGGACACTTTTGTACACATATCTGAACCCATCAAAGACTCCATGGGTGTGGCTTGGTGCACTGGATCTGGATACGTGCTGAGGAGAGCAGCTTTGCAATCAATCGGAGGATTTCCCATCGGTTCTCTGGCAGAAGACGTATGCTGTTTTAGTATGCTCTTAGGCTCAGGCTGGAATACCGCGTTTGTTCATGAGCCCTTGCAGTTCGGAACGGTACTGGATTCTCTCACGAGTCACTTGAAGCAACGCACACGTTGGGTAAGTCTGCCGAAGAACCATGAGCTTATGCCTCGCATCTGACATGACCCAGACTATTGGCACCGTCCAGACGTCGTTCAAGCTGCGATTTAGCATCTTTGGGCCTCTTGTGAAGCACATGACCTTTTCTCAACGCCTTTGCGGATTCGTCTACACAGTATCGTCTCTATTCACCGTCTTTCTGGTGTTATCAATGTTTACGGCACCTATCGTCCTCATCTCTGGCGGAAATCTTGTACCATACACGTCAATGAATCAACTCAAGTGGCTAATACGATCAAATTTTCTGACCATTATATTGAATCGCATCAACGAGTTTATCTCGTATCTGCCTTCCGGCTATCGGACTGGCCAAAGGGGTGCAAGAGCTATGATGTGGATGGCGCCATGTAAGTGTCTTTACCCTTGCCCATTTAAGTGATAATCGTTGACCCAGTGTTCTATAGTTCATGCCTTATCCGTCATTCGGACGTTCCTTCTTCCCGAGTGGTTAGGGGGCAAGGTCGCAGTTTTCACTTCCTCAGGGTCACAGAAAGCTGATCTCAACGAGCGTGACCCGAAACCGCGTGCCCCAGTCTGGCGCCGTCTCGTGGTCACTATGTGGGATTGTCAGTGCTATCTTCACCTTGTCTATATCATGTTCGTGGTGGCAGCCGTTATCGTGAGTGTTTATTGGAACATTACAGACGCGCAAAACAACACTGAAGAAAACCTTGATTTCTCTTCTTACTCACGCAGGCTGGCCACCTCTTATTTGGCTAACCTGCATCTTGTCATGCTGGGTGCCGATCAACTATGCACTGTTTCCTCCGGACTGCCCAGACCGACAGGACCTCCTGGACAGAGATCCAGATACTGGTGTAGCCTATCCAAAGGAGGATTCCAAGCACACAAAATCTACTTGGGCTGCATGGGCATTCGAGGCACAAAACAGCTTCATTACATTGTACATGACTGTTGTTTTCGTACTTTCGTTCTGGTTTTGACCAATCGAACCCTGGGATTCTATACATATCTAGTTACGACTTCAGTGTGGAAGTCTAGCGGACGGCAGGCATTAAAGAAAAAGGACTTTCGCGTGATTTTCCATTAATATGCAATCGCTATTACGGACAAACCGGCCATGCGGCGCCAGATTACCTCGTAGACAGAGGGCACCCTGGCAACCAGTGGTCGTCACGCTGAAAGAGGAAAGTCAATGCTTTCGATTGATCTTTGTGCTAGATATAGGATGGTCTGTGCAAGCCAGAAGCAAAGCTCAAGGCGGGCTGGCATGCCCCTCGGGCCATTTTTCAAGGAGTACCATCGTCAGTGCACCCGCCCAAACCAGCCCATCGTAATTGCTTCGCTCGGAATTAAGTGCAGGGTTCTACAGGTTTGGCCTGATCACTGCCTTTGGATACTAGCTACCAAAATCGACTTATAAGGTCAAGGAACTCAAAAGATGTTGTTGGTGTTCAGTGGAGAGTTATAACTAAATATTACTCACAGGATTCTCTAGATTTCTCACGCAGTTGTCGTCTCGAAATTTGCGTTACTTCTGAATTCGGAATCTACTTCCAAGTTCAGAATATCAACCGTCATCAGCACGGCCCATCATCTATCCAACTACCTACATAATGAATGAGCTCGTGATTGACCCCGGCCGATCCGTCAAAAGCCCATCATTCGAAAGCCGAGTCAACTAGCGGGACCAGCCAGCAACAATCCAAAGCTTCATCATGTGGGTCTATCGACCAGATTTCCCAGCGCGCCTTCGGGGGATCATTTCAGTGAACTTACCACAAGGGATCGAAACACTTAGTAGATTCGTGGTTCTAGACCGCGTGTACTACCTTAAATTTGAAGCTAGATAGCAAGCAGCTGGAAGATCTGATGGCCCAAGTTCCGGGGATCGGTTACTTTTACCAGTACCGAGTCCACTCGTGAGATCATTGAAGTTCAATCTTTCACCGGGCTTCAGAGCTGTTGTATCGAGCAGAACTTTGGATTGGCATCCACAGCCCTATCCAATGAAGAATCTGTGCTCTTTGCATAACTAGTCATCTCGCCAAATACTCTTTTGAAACGGCTTTCGACATCGCATATCATAATGGATATTCTGCAATGGTGCTCTATTGATGACCTGAATCTGGATCAAGTCATGCTGGGTCCCAGGGTTGCCCTCATTACTTGACTCAATGCGACCTCCACGCCGTCTGGCCGAATTGTCACATGCCGCAATGATTCATCTTCCGAAGAATACCAACTGGATAGTAATCGTGCCCTTGGGTGGTAGTGAGTCATGACGCTATTCGCAGAAATTCCTGCAGGCTCTCTAAGGAATCCAACTCGCTGTTAGGATAAGGTAGGAGCCAAGTTAGGGTAATCCTTGGAAAGGCGCGCCAATATTACCAAGGTATGATTTCAATTTGTACTGACGGTGTCAAAGGGTCAAGTGAGAGTGTACCGTCGTCTTTGATGTGCGGTATGTATTGTGTACTGACAGAGCTTGACAGTATCCGAGGCATTTCTACCGCAGGTGAGGGGAACTTATGAGCAGCCGCTTCACCGAGGGCTTATGCTTCCATTGGTCAAACTTCAACGTCGAGGGCCCTGATTGAACCTGATGCCGAATACGCGAAGTATTTGTAGAGGAGATATCTCGGCACCGGCGAGTAAAGCGCAAGCAGTGATATCTCAAATATTGGTAGAGAACCCTTGAGTCAACGCCGCCTCTCCTAACCCTCGTCCACGAATATCAAAGATACTTAGCTAGATCCTAAGACCACTGTGCTATTGGGCACTTCCAAGATGGCGAATGGACAGCCCCAGACACCAAATGTGGTGCTATTTGGATACGATTGTAAGTAGGAATTCTGACACACTGGACTTTCGGTGAGGTTCGATCATTAACCTGCATTACTGCAGCTTCCCCTTTCACACAGAAAGTGAGACATGCGCTGCGGATGAAACAAATTCCTTATAGTAAGTAAGCAAATCTCAATGGCAGTGAGATGCTTACTCTTGCCTCTTCCAGCTTTCATCATTGTTACCTCGATGATGCCAAGACCGATCTTGAAAGAAAACTTCAATATCACGTATCGGAAGATACCAGTTCTGGCAATCGACAAGGAGGTAGGTGTGGTGGTTGAATCTACCTCCCTGAGCAAGTCCAATGTAGCTGAATATGCAACCCTGGCTTAGATTTATATCGACACAGCCATCATCTTGGAAGCTCTCGAGGCGCAGTTTCCAGAGACTCAAGGATATGGCACAATCTATCCGAACCCTTCACTTCGGCCTCTCATACGAGGCTTTGGTTCCTATTGGACGGACAAACCGTTCTTTCGGGTGACAACTGGACTGATCCCTGGTAGTGTTTGGCACACAAGTTTTGGCCAGGATAGAAGCAATTTGATCGGGCATAAACTTAACCCCGAAAAGCTTGCAGGAAAGGTGCCGGAGAATCTTAGTGGTCTTGATCTGCACCTTAGTATTCTTGAGCCTCTGCTTCAATATGGGAAGAAGTGGCTCTTCGAAACGGAAAACCCAAGTGCTGCCGACATTGGCTTCTTCTACCAGCTTGAATGGGCTGAAAAGATTGCTCGAGGCGAAGGTGTGCGCGACCTTACTGGTGGCGGGGCCCAAGATGGAGACGGAGAAGGGCTGCAGTCCGTTTTCAATCCCAAAAGGTACCCGAACCTCTCGTCATGGTTTCAGAGGCTGAAGGAGTATCTTGATGCGCTGCCTCTAACCGAGAATCGGATTGAAAGGAACGATGAGACAGGTATCCAAAAAACCCTCAGCAAAATAAGTTCAATCTCTTTGGGAGACACAATACCGTTGATTGAAACACCGGCTGGATCGCACAAGGATCTGGATGCCCGAAATGGGCTGTCGCTTGGTGTCCAGGTCTCAATTGCCCCGGATGATACTGGTCGAGGAAGCCCCACAGTGGGAACGTTAGTTGCTCTCACTGCCGAAGAAGTGGTTATTTTACCCCAGGAAATCGATGGCAGAGAGCCGTTGGTTGGAAGTGTAAGAATTCACTTTCCCAGAATTGGCTTTGTAGTGCGATCTGTTGAGAAGTCAAGGCTGTAGCGGGGATGTTTAGGTTAAGAGGAATAATGGGTGTATATTTGCATTGTTTTGGCAACGATTGTCATTTAGACTTTTGGTAGAACTTATCTTAGTCTTAAGGATTAAGTCCTGAGTTGATGGAATAGATTCATAGTTTGGTGTGAAATTGTGATTATTTGCGAGACTCGGATTCTCATACCAAAACTCTGCTTCATCACGTCAAATAAATGCAAATACAAAGCAGGATGGGAAACGCTGACCAACACGAAATGGTTGACTTACGTTCATATCCTGCATCACATATTCTATGAGCATATTCAACCTCCGATGAAATTGCAGTTAGTAGAATCCTCATGCTCGACGAACTCAAAGTCGAAATCTTCAGTCTCAGAGCAAATCTCTTCCTCCGAGATAAGCTGCCACTCATACCTATCGGCACAGACATCACTACCTCCAAAAGTTGAGTTGATTCTCTCGGTACCTGCACCAGACTGGGGCAACTCAAATGGTGACACTTCCGCTCTGGAACCCTCCGATTCTTCGAAAAGAAGGGCTTCTAAATTTTCCGAGCTTACCTGTTTTCCTGGTAACGTTCTTCTGGTGGCAGGCTGCCAATCTGGATGAAGGATATCTTGGGCATGTGCTGCGTAGAACCCTGGAAATGTCTTTCCACTTGTAGGTGGCGAGGGGCTGCGAGCTTCCACCGCAGCTATTGGACGGCGAGTAGAGGAACAGGGCCACCACTGAGGGCTCAGAAAATTCGCATCATACACCGGACATTGATTTTTGAGCGCAACATGATTGAGCGCCGTTGAGTCTGCAGTGCAACAGTGGGTCTCGATACGTGGAGCGTCACGTGGAGTCTGGCAACCCCTGCGACTTTCAGCATCTAGATTGCCGCTTAGTGGAAGAAGGTACTTACTAGATGCAACAAAATCTAGCTCCATCTCTTCCATATCCTTGCTCAGTATCTTCTCAACTTCGGCTGCGAAAGTGCCATCTATGCGAATTGCGTCTGCCACTGCTGCGAACTCTAATTCCGTGATGTTGAACTCTTCTGAGTTGATAATATCCATAAATCTGTCTGAGAGTTCTAGAGGGTGTAGAAATTCGGCTCCGAGCACGCCACTGGATTTGAGCTTGGCTTGAATTGCGATGTTATAGTTGAATATGGAGAGGAGAGTGTTAGCGCTTGGATATTTCCTTGTATAGTGTCTGGCATTTATGTCGATACTAACCTACTAAGCCATGACAATCGAGGATGATTCTTTGTTTGTAAGGACAACAGATTCGACAGTTTCATTGCCGCTAAGGCTTCTTTCTTGTGACTGGTCCCAAGGTCCTTTGTACGTGCTAGAAGTGACATTTTGGACTCGTTGATTTGTGACTGGCATTGTATTCAGGACAATGATCGCATATAGCTAATCATATTTATGGTAAGCTAAGCACAAAATTAAGATCGTCCTAAGCGTTTAAGACAAGCTATTCTTGGACAGTTTAATGTGAAATTACTGTGCGGTCTCAGAGTGTATGGTTGATCTTGATGGCAGGCCTTAATTGAACTGCGTGAGGAAGTTCTCCTGCTTTCCATTCGTTGTATCAGTGTATCTTGAAGATTGACTGTTAATAAGGGGCTTTCTGTTTTGAAGAAACAACATTTGCACGCCTAAATTAACGCCGAGGTGAGTCGGTTGATGAATTACCCGTCATAAAGAATCTCCGAAATCAAAATCTTTCGACATTGCGTCGCAGTTGGAAACCTGCTAAGCTGTATCTTCCTCGGAATCCTTCTCAGCCTTTTTTGTTGATTTGTTTCTCTTCGGAAGCCTCTGCCAGCCCATTCCAAAACTGGTGAAGAATGCTGCGCATGTCCCTCCAAGGGCGAGGTACTATAGTAGCAGTGTGAGTGATAGGGTATCGTGGTCTATTGGAGATATTCCTTACATAAGTTGTAGTGATGGCATGATTATACGCCTGAAGAACGCCAGGGATGTCCTTCTCAGCGACAAACGATCTGAATCCGAATGCACCAGCTGCAATTATTGCTTCTGCATCCAAGTTGGGCGCATTGCTTTGGATTCCAGTGCGGAGCGTATTTGAAAAAATGGTCTCTCCGACAGAGATGAACACTGCCGCCCCAAGGTACTGGAAGAAAAAAATCTGTGAGGTGGCCAAAGCTACTTCGTTGGGCTTGAGAAGACCCTGCACAGCGGTAACTGGCTTTGAATGAAATCAGCAATCGTGCTGACACATTTGAGGTTGGCATATCATACCATTTGCACGCCGGGGGCACGACCAAAGCCTATCAAGACTTGGTATCCGATCCAGTCCGCTGTAGTGGAGGGCGGATGCAGTGTGGTGAGGAGCCCACCCCCAATTGATGCCACCACTGCTCCGAATATTGCCCAGGGAGTACAGTAACCAATAACTTGGACTAGGAAAAATCAAAATGGTGAGCAGGGTGCATCGAAACCAGTGGTATTACTCACCTAGCTTTCCCACCATTACTGCAGATAAAGCTTGGGATATTGCTGTCGGCAGAACATCAACTCCGCTCATGGTTGGTGAAGCATTTTTGACTACTTGAAACCACAATGGTAAGTAGTATGAGAGGAGAAGCATGCCACCATTCTGGAAACATGATGTGCAGCATCCGAAGACTACCAGGTTGTTTCGTAAGAATCTGGGTGGTATCATCGCCGTCTCGCCCTTTTTGAACTCCCAAAAACCGAAAATGAGAGACGTGACAAAAGCTCCACAGAAAAGACCAATTATTGTGGGCGACGCCCAGCTATACTCGTTGCCACCCCATGCTATCGCAAGGAGTAACATGATGCAAGCAGGGGCAAACAAGAGAAAACCCACCAGATCCAGCTCTTCTGTAATTATTTTTTTCAAATTCGGCCTCACAGGCGGTTTGCGCATTTGTTCAGGAATTTTGATGAGCCAAAATGCGCAGAGCACAAGACCCCCTGCAGGCAGGTTGACATAGAAACCTAAAAAAGTCAATCGGAGATTCATACGGTAAGGATTCAGTGGGTAAGGAATGTGCATACACCAACGCCATGATATTTCTGTGAGTGCCCCTCCAATCATTGGCCCTGTTATACTGCCGATAGTTCCAAGTGTAACGGCAACCCCAACCAGTACTGGCAAACAGAGAGATGACTTGATTAGCAGTTATTTATTAATGACTACCAGGGGAAATGCTCTTACTTGGTTTATTTCCTTCTGGGCCCGCTGCAGCTATGGTCATGAAAGCCCCATTCACGATTCCCGCTCCTCCGATTCCTTGTACCCCTCTTCCTACAATAACTACTGCAGAGGTTGTAGCAGTGGCAGCAAGAAGACTTCCGATGAAAAAGATAAAAGAAAAGGCCAGGTACGCTGCCTGGGAAGGCTGTGATTAGCTAACGGCTTGAATATGCGACTGAGGGCTATCACTTACCTTAATGGGGAAATGGGTGTAAATTTTCCCAGCCAAAGGCTGCATAGTGCACCTGATCACATCGTGTGAATATCTGAATTGGCTTTTGAAGTTGTATTTGCAGCTTACGTAGAGACAAGATAGGCGCTCCCATACCACCCAATGTCCTTCAAAGAGTGGAAATGTGTAGTAATTTGTGGCAGGGCCTGTCTCCACTGTAAGCATTCATTGTAGCTAAAAAATGCTCAGCGACGTACAGTAGCAACCATGGATCCATTTAGAGCCATTAAGAAGCCGGAAGAAAAGACTGCTGCGAGAAGAATACAAAGAGCGAGCCCAGTTGGCTTCTCGATGCAATCATCGCCGCCGTTATGAGTAGATGTATCTGAGATTGGCTTTGTATCCTTTTTCTCTGAGCCTACTGCATCTATTTCCGTGGCACTTGGGGTTGTGGCGAGCATTGTCAGTGCTGTCTCAGGGCTGGCATGAGCGTTGTGGACGGTGGCCTGGGTTGACATGTCTGATGAGTGTTCCTGAACCATGATGATCAGAAATAAGGTAGACACATTAAAATCGTATTCGAGGCCACGGACATGATTTCGTGACGAAGTGGAAATTTACTGACCATGGTCAGTTCCGGTCGGAGCAGAACGCACCCATGCCTCTGGCCCCCTGAGCAAGGCTGAAGCGTTGAATAGCATTCCCATTGGTCCACTTCTCTATTTCGTTCACGTGCAGGTTGTTCTATGCCTAAATAGGCTTAACTTTGGTAGCCATTATGTCAGCACGGAATTCCGTGTCTAACTACAGGTATGTCAAAGGACAGTGATAGCCAAATTTCATCGATCTACCACCTAAACCCAGAGAGTGCTTTCCACTAAGCAACTTCGCTGCCACTTAATTCGCCGGAATGTCTGCCCGCCTTCTAGATTTAAAGCATCGTTTGAGCCGTTTTAGTCAAGATATGAGCCAACTGACCCCGACAAGCGATATCGATGGTGCTCGTAGCCCGAAAGCATGCCAGCCTTGTGCAGCAGCTAAAGTCAGATGTGAATTTCAAGGGGGAGAGAAAATGTGTCTACGGTAACTTCCATTCGGATATGACTGACCTGGATCGATGCTGATTGCTCATTAAAGTTGCCAACGCTTGAAAAAGTCTTGCGGTGACCAAGTTCCGGGTGCCCATCGACGAAAAAGGCCGATAGCACACTCACGTTCAGTTCTTGATGTAGTGGAAAATACTGAGTCATTTACCTCGAAAGATCCCGAGTCAAGCCCGTTCATCGGAAACACGATTCCAGCACTGAACGCAGCCTACTTTTCTCCTGCACTCTGGATTAGCAGGCTCGTGAAAAGTGATGAAGAAGGGGAGTTGTTGCTGCGAAAATTTAGGCTCGAGTTTTCTCAGTTCTTCCCCTTTGTGGCTGTACCTCCTGTTAAAACTTTCCTCAATCTCCGAGACGAAAGTCCCTTTGTTCTGATTGTCTCCTTGATGGTCGCTTGTCGAGACGACGGTGTTTTGCAAAGCGCTGTGGCAAAGAAGATACGCGAGATCATAAGCTTCTCCGTTTTGGTGAAGGGTGAGCAAAGCCTTGACCTTCTTCAGGGGCTCATGCTGTTTCTTGCATGGTCAGTCTTTAATTCATGGGCTTAGAGCAAAAATTAATTTCTACTAACCTGTTTCTTTGACACAGGTATCATCTCCACATGCACTTAGGCTCCCAAGTGAGCAACCTGATCCATATCATAATGGCATTGATGACAGATCTCGGACTTGATAATTGTGGGGCATACAAGAATTGCCGACCAACCTACGCCAATGGGGGATATTTTGGCAAGCACGGACCTGTCCCAGTACCCGCGTTTGCTAGAGACAGGTCTGCAGTTATTCCGATCACCAAAACCCTGGAAGGATGCAGGACATTCCTTGGATGCTTTTTTCTCTCATCTGTGTAGGAACTGAATCTACACTTCGAGTATGATTGTAATTTGGCTAACCTGATCCTTTTAGCGTCTCAATGTGTGCTCGCGATATTGAACCTATCAAACAATCCAAATATGTGGCAGAGTGCTGTCAAGTTTTACTGGAGGGTATGCAATACCCCACAGACAGTGTTGCTGTCCATTTAGTGCGGCTTCACGGCGTAGCGGACCGAATTTCGCAAGCGTTATGTGCTGATGTATGGGACTACCCTGTTGGTCTCAACTCAGCACCTATCGGCGTCTATGTCAAGGCGCTAGAATCCGAGTTAATGCAGCTCAAACGGTCGCCAGCAGAAGGGACAAACGAGTATAGTGAGTCAACAAAAGGAAGGAAATACAGAGCTGATCAATCACAGTCCTTTCAGTACACTATCGCACCATCGAAGTGTTCCTGTATGAGATCGCGTTAAGTGAGACTATTGAGCCCGAGCGCTATGGGACCTATCCTTTTGCGCGGTTAAACATGCTTTATGCTTGCCTAAACTCTGTCAGCCTGCTTTTTGACCACGTCAATGCAATTTCGGCATCAGAGTGGTACAACATACCCTATACTACGTGGGCAGTGGTCAGGCATGCTCTTGTTGTTCTCTCTAGGTTGTGCCTATGTAACGCAGAGGGCTGGAATAAAGATTACAATCGGAGCATTATCGATTTCTCAAGATTGATGGACACCTTGATAGAGAAATTTGAGGTGGAGCGAAGCCCAACTGCAAGTGACAGCGACGAAACAAGCATACCTCTCCAACAGCGAGGCGTACCACCTCAAGTGTTTTTGATGTTATCAACTAGGCTACGGCATATAAAAGCTGCTCAAGAAGCGAAATACGCCGCTCAGATTGGAGATCCCAGCGAATCGTCAGACTCTGCCTGTATAAATCCAGCCACAACTTTTATAGGTGATGAATTCGGGTTACCACCTTCGACATCATTATTCGACCTTTTTGACGAGATTTTCTGGCCGTAATTTGCGTAAGACACATATAGAGATTGAAAACTTAGACATGAAGCACAGCACGGTATCTCAGCTTTCCTGCCTTCAGTTTGCCAAGCGCATCGGCCACGCCAGCCTCGTCCAACTTAAACTCTTCAATGACTGGCTTTATTTTGTGAGCAGCTGCAAAGTTCAACATTTCGGCATGTGTTGCTCGAGAAGCGACAAGATTGGTCACGATGTTGTAGCAATTGAAGAATAATGGTTGGAAACTTAACGTCGTTAGGAAGTTAGTATTCTTAGACCTTGGGGTGTGACTCTGTTGAGTCTGATCAGAACCAAGGGATTGCACTTACGGGACTTCCAAAGACTCTGCAATTGCTCCTAGCACGACAATATCGCCACCCCTCGCGACCACCTTTTCACCCATGAAGCTGTCCGTCCGCTGTCAGTCGGAGTATGGGAATGAGGGGATTAGGACATACATATTCCAGTCTGGAGATTTGTGTGCGGTGATCAGCAGCACATCCACGGCCTTGGCGAGTTGGTCTTCCTGACCCAAAACCACGAATTCCGACGCTCCAAACTCCCTTGCTTCTTCCTCTTTGGAAGGACTGGTACTGAAAACGACAGTCTCTGCTCCCATCTTCGAAGCGAACTGAATTGCTAAATGGCCGAGCCCGCCAATCCCCAGCACCCCCACACGTAATCCGGGTCGATAGTAAGTCTTCAACGCTGAGTATACCGTTGCTCCAGCACACTGCAATGGCGCAGCAAACTCTGATGATATTGACTCTGGGACAGGATAAACATAAGATTCAGTGCCGACGTAATAAGTCCCGAAGGTGCCGTTGGAAAAGCTTGCCATGCCGTAGCAGTCACGCGAATGGCACAAGATATCTCGGCCCGTAAGGCAGTACGTGCAACTGCCACAGCTCTTCAATACTCTTATTAGCAAACAATTCCTGCTTCCTAGTCGATTGAATGGAATGGATGATGCTGCATGCAACATACGGATCGAAGATAGCCACCGCCAACACGGTCGCCAACATTGTGCAAGGTAACAGCACTGCCAACCTCCTCGACAATTCCGATACCTTCATGGCCCAAGGCACAACCAAAGGGTATGTAAAACAGATCTGTTCCACAAAGTCCGGTATGAGTGATTCTGACCAACACCTCTTTAACCTTCAATTTAGGCACTTCAGCTGACTTTCGGGTCACGACGCCGTCCACGCCACGCATAACATAAGTCTCGATCATACTTGCGGGTGATGTTCTCGATGTGAATCTTTTGATGAGCTGAGGTTACTCGGAAGTGGTTTGAATTATGCTGTCTAGCTGGATTTACATGATTATTATACTTTGCTGTCAACGCGTTGCCCTCATCCTGCCTGTGCAGGACAGGAACTGAACTCCCATCATCGATTGCCCTTATTGGCCCAGCATATTTTGCATAGTCATCAATTGTCAACATCAGTGTATGACTGTGAGGATTGCTAAGTAGCATTTGGCACAAAAGTTTACCTATGGGAAAATCGCCGCATTAGGAAATAGGGCAGTAGCCTCCCCTTCTGTTAGCAGTTGCTTGCACCCAATGGCTCCGACAAATGTGAAGTAATTAAGGACTTGGTTGCCTGCGCAGGACGCGAGCAGTGACAGCTGACAAAGTTCTCAAGACCAGGGCGGGTTACATAATCCGCCCGGTGCCTCGGGATGATGCAAAGTATAGAAGGTCTCGGCGCTGAGTGCTGCAGACACATACCTCTACGTAGGGCAAATACTGCGAAGCCTTGTTTAAAAGAGGGTTGGAAAAGCCAGTCTCAGGGATGGCTTTTTGTCGATAAAAGATTTAATTGTGGCCCATGGGTTGTCTGATGTGCACTTGTATGCGGAACCGGCGAAACTATTGATGCGGGAGGAAGTCGCTGCGGTGGAGTTTCCAGCGGTGAGACGACGTCGGAGTAAACACCAGGTCGAACTAAAAGCTGTTGAGGGTTGGCCGATGACCATACCTACGTCCTCTTCTTCTCCCCTAAACATTCTTAATGGACTACTATCCCACCCGGACGGAAGGTACTGGCATGACCCTATGGCGGAATCGAACGCCCTAAAGGTTGACACCTCGAACGAGGTGCCAGTCCCACCCATTGCCGCGGCCTTTCTCGTCAATTTTGACCATCGGAAAGGGTAGGTTGGGAAACACTCAAGGATGGGATTTTGTGCTGATCGGCAATAGTTACACATTGACCTGGCACCAGTCGGTCAACGATGGTCAGTCGGCAACCTGACCAGTCAGAATACCCCTGCTGACGCCTCTGCGCAGTCCAAATCGAAGGCGTCGTCGAGTTTAAGTCCCTTCCTTCTGGACTCCACAATGTCGAGGAGGATCTGATGTGGGTGGCCCGGACGGCGATCGTTCGTGGAGCTGAGGGCTGAGCAAAGACATAGATACTTCATTCACGAGAATTATGCCGGACTGAGTGCATTTTTGAACCAACCCGATGAACATGCTGAGCGCAAAACTCGTATGCTAGCCATAGGCGTCCTTGTTCCTCTTGATCACGGCCGGATGGGTCGCATCTGGCGCCATGCCGAAGCCTTGAAAGGTTTGACCAGGTAGCTTTCCCTCAGCCGATGTGGATGAATGGGAACGCTGACAGAACCTAGATCTCAGATTCAGGACGTCGGTGATACCTCCCAGTTGGAGACCTACTGGCGGAAATATAATCTAGATGCAGCGGATGCGTCAACACAAGCTATCAATGCATCAACAGAGTCGCTCGGGAGGATCAACGGTTATAGGAAATCGAGATCGATGAGTACTGCAACGAATTATTTGCGGTCGACACACCATTTGACACCTCATCATCCTGCGTCAACTTTACTGGACTCTATCAAATTATTCGGGCCGCTGATATTTCCTCTTTTCAGAGCTGCCCTGCTCCGTAAGAGAATTCTCATACTCACCGAAGCTCCAGTACAGTCAAGTTGTGACCTAGGTAGGATAGCCACCAGTCCCCTTACCTATGCTAACAAATAGAACAGTTTACAATATTTCTATTCTGTCATCCCTCTCCAGGTCATTGCTGTCTTTACTACCAGAGTCGAGCACAGATTTGTCACGGCTTCGCCCCCTGTTCACAGTGGGTGTTCCGGATATAAATTTGTTGCTGACGCCAAAGTCCGGCTTTATGATCGACTCAGGACCGCACCCAGGTTGGATCGCCTGTACAACAGATGATGTCCTGAGTACCAAGCCAGATCTGTACGAGCTTCTCATCCTAATGCCCTCGTCAGAAAGCGAACATGCCAGAGCGAAAGTCTTTCCTCGACTAGTTGAATCGACACCCTCACTCACCAAGACCTTCCCGAAAACCGGGATAAAGTCAACGCAAAGGGATTTCCATCGTTATGTGCACCTCCACCAGGGGCTCCATAGATATCCTTCAGGTCGCCCTTCAACGCACGAGCTCGGTGAAAATGATGAAACCTCATCATTGGCATCTCATTCTTCGTCGTTCATGGAAAACAAACATGTTGTAGAGCCACCATCCTGGTCGCGCGTCGCCTACACATCTTTGATCTGGTGGGCATCAGCCGGTGATCGCCGAGGAGGCTTCTCGGAGATGGAAGAGATAGAAATGGAACGAGATCTGGCATTACTGCACGATGAAAGCGATGAAGAACAGATCAGAGAGGTTGCAGTTGTTGCTTATTTCCACCGCTTGACCAATCTCATCTTTATGACGATTGCTGAAGCAGTTGCTCGTGCTGATGGGCACGACTTGGATGAGAGTGCATCGTATCACGATGAGTCGAGAGAAGGCAGCCCAGTTGCGGACTGTTCTGTTGAGCATGACTCACCTATTGATAATGAGGACGATGTCACCCAAGGCCTTCTCTCAAGTCTGGATCAAAATAGCCCGGTGGACATTACTCAGGACGATATGACAGCTATGGGGTTGGACAGTTGGAGTCCTTCTGACAAAGTTTTTATCGAAGAGATGCTCTCTCTGTGGTGGGGTAGAAAGGCCAACGTTCGAGCAGCGTCCGTGGAGTGCTGTGGCCTCAAAGTGCTGTAAATTACTCTCGGGAGCCAATCAAGCACCTGACACTTGATTCTCGCAAACGCTATTGCCGTGCTATGCATATCTTGCTACAGCCTTAATTACTAGAAGGAGTGCAACTTCACTCCCTCACCACAGCACCACATGACTCTCAATAGAAAGAAAGCCTGGGCCCCTAGAAGGACTTAAATGTCAAAGACTCAGAAAGACACCAACCACTATGAGGTTACTCCTACACTAGTGCAATCAAACTGCTGGTGGCCTCATGCGCTGTATTCATTCAACTAATCAGATCAAAGAAATACCACTAATAGACACCTGTCCATCTCCATGCCTATGCTGCCATTTGCACCGCTTGCTGAGGCACGATGGGTTGGAGCGGCTCGTCGAGCTTTTCGAGCCCCAGGGTCTCAGTCTTCTCGGGGACAAAAGGCTCAATCCTTTCAGGCACGGTGACTTCGGTCTTTTCCGTGGCGCTGGTCTCAACCTCAGCATCGAGGACGACTTCAATGAGAGACAGCGCGCTTCCAGGTGGAGTGCGAATGGCGACGAGGCGGAGGCGGGAGTCCGTCTCTGCGAACAGTTGTCTCCATTCATCTTCGTCTCGCTCAAGGGCGTTGTGCATGACCATCATCTGCATGTCTCGGATGCGCATGCGGCGCTCGTCAGCGAGGCTGAGTTTTCCATAAGGAAGAGTCACGTAGTCCATGATGAGGAGCCGGGCGCCCGGCCTCATGCCTTTCAGGAGTGCGTGCAGGATCTTCTTTGAGTACTTGGCCGGCCAATCATGGAAGATCATACGCATGAAGTACACGTCGGCTGTCACCGGCTGCGGGTCCCAGAAGCTATGTGCCTGGAATGAGATGCGTTTGCAGAGGTGCTCGGGTACGATTGACGTGGACGGGTCCGTAGCTTTGGTGACTATCTGAGGCAAGTCTTGGACAATGCACGTCAGCGTTGGGTTCGCTTCCAGGATCGCCATACTGCAGTGGCCGAGGCTGCCGCCCACATCGACTACAGTTGAGAATGCAAGCGATGGCCAGTCAAATGATCTTCTGATATGATCGTGTGACAATGGAGGTGTCTTGGTAAAGAAGCTCATGACCTGGTGGAAGTCGGTGGCGTACGCTGGGTTCTTCTCGTAGTAGTCGAACATGGCAAGTTCGGTGCCCTTGAAGACATTGAATGCTGTTTCATTTGGCTCTTGCGAGCCGTGACCCCACTTCTCGAGGGCCTCGTTGAAATGACTGGCGATGGGGAAACCTCGGTCCGTGGAGTATCTGTTCAATGTGCTGATGCCTCCTTGTACTAAGAGAAGTGAAGCTGCCGTGTGTGCAACCCCTCCGATCTGTGTCTCGGTGAAGACTTGCCGAGTCATGGCATATCGAAGGACTCTCCTGAGCTGGGACTCGTCAACGCTGAGTTTGGTTGCGAGGGATTTGTATGATACTGAGCCCTCCGTTGGGACCGCTTTGGCGACTTCCCAGCGGCTAATGTATCGAAACGCAGTAAGGTCCATTATCTTAACAATGTTAGCCTTCGCTAGCGCCACAAGTTATATGCTGACTTACACTGGCGGAGAGACTTTGTGTCAGGGTATACTCCGGAGGAGTGACCGCCTGAAGCAGAGCTTGTGCTGACTCAAAGAGCCGGAGCTGTAGCTTTTTGACCTCTTGTGGCGTGCAAGGTCCATTGTTATCGACGGACGATGTCTTTGATGTTTCCAGCCCTTTGATCTTGTGATTCAACACGCCGGCGTCGACAAGGCACGTGGCCGCGAGTGCCTCGTAGTTGGTAAGCGAAGGGATAGATGCCATATTGGCCATCAGAAAGATAGTACGTTCAGTTGTCCTCCTCAGATTAGAACGAACAGCAACTGGAGCGATTGTCGGTGGTTGAACAACATACCTGTGAGGTACGCAAGGGAGCTTATATACAAGTAACTATTCGGCCCAAGTCGTCACAAGTATTGATTCGGTGATCAACTGCATGGACCTGAAATTGGTCCGACCAGTCAGGTTCAAATCTCACCCTCTCCTGAGGCATGGACCACAAAGTAGAAACTTGTTTGTTGACATGGGATGTGTTGTTGGTCGTTAGTCCGCCCCCGGTAATATTGACCATCGGACACTCCTATCAAGGAGAGCTGAACGAGCAGGTAGCCAGCATGAGAACGATGTCAAAATGAGCCTAGTTTGGGTCGACGTTCGTGACACACGCTACATGGCCGCCCGGGCAGTATGTAGAAGCCTAGGATAGAAAATGCCGTGCTTCGGTTGGTGTCTTATTTCCCGCAGACGACCACCAAAGTCGGCCTCTAGCGAGATATCATCTGAAGAAGGGGGCCCGGTGACAAGAGTCAGAAGTACCTACCTCTCTGGGATTGTGTAGGCAGGATGTGCTGTGCGTCTATGCTGAACTTGGCAGCGTATCGCGAGATCTAGACCTGGACATGATGTCGATGGACTTCAGCCAAGTCCGAGATTGAAGATATACTGCCTGTCATTCAGCCTCGGCGGCGAGTACCTCTGGTGTGAAGATTTTGTGCTCGCTTTCTTCAATCGCGCAGGGTGCACAGAAGGTACTCCAAGTTGGCTTTGTCAGGTCCTGTCAGGCAACGTGGTGGAAAATGCTAACCTACTGCCATGCGCCTAACTCGGCAATCCATTGTTGTCTAAATGCTTATGAACTCAACACTCGCAACAAGGATCCACGACAGAAGTGACAAGTCAGCAATCATATCCAACCAGGTCCTGCCAGGCGAGAACCGTAAAGGTCCGGCAGCTGACAGGCCAAGGCCATCAGATCAGGCCCGCCACAATCGAGGTGCAGTGTTCCAAGCCCGTCTCTCGTATACCCAATCTTTGCTTACAGGACTTCCCAATACATCAGGTTTACCTCAAAAGCTCTGTCCTTGCAGAAGTTAACTTCGAATTGCAATCCCACTGATTTACCAAGCAGTGTTGTGCAGCGATACCGTGAAACTTCAGAATGCTCGGCAAACAGCCAAAAGGTTGCTTGTCTAAGTTGGGGACGAAATTAGCCCGGCCCTCACTAGTCTGATAATTCGCAGCTCCGGGGATACGTGGGCTTCGAACACGAGGACCCTTAAATAGAAAAATGCATACTCAAACCGAGCTCTATGGCTGTCCTCCTCAAGAGCGAGCTCTTTGAATCATCTGCGTGCTTGTAAATTCTGATTGGGAATCCGAAACCAAGGGGTCGACTTCTAGCATTCAGTAGATGGATGCCATCGTAGGTTGGAGGAACTTGTTCGTTAGAGCCCATACGCCTTCAGACTACGGTAGCCATTGAATTGATCCATCACCCACCCAAACTGGGAAACCGTTTAAATAAATACCTGGAATGCGTCGAGTAAGGGTCTTTTCATGCCAGGCTATCCCCTAGCTGGTTATCATCTAGAGAGTTGCTACGATCCCCCTCCGCTCATGTTGCACCAGTATTATTAGTATTCTCTCTCCTGAGATCAAACCTCTTGCCGCCCTCAGCAAGAAGCCCTCTTTTCTCAATTTTCCCGGTGGGTGTCTTCTTTATCTCATTCACAATCTCAATGACTGCAGGTACTTGAAACCTGGCAAGATTTAGTACAGTCCAATCGTACAAGGCACCTTCGTCAACACAAGCCCCTTCACGAAATTTGACAGCGATTTTCACGTCGTCCTCAGTTCCTAAGCCAAGTTCGCATGGAATGGCAAACGCTGGAGCGGTCACAACGTCCGGATGTCGCAACAACTCCTCCTCGATCTCGGACGCGTTGACATTCTCGCCTCTTCTGCGGATAACATCTTTAGCTCGACCAACGAAGTAGACGTTGCCTGGTTCATCGACCTTAGCTAGATCACCAGTATGGAGCCAAAGGTCTGAGAATGATTCAACAGTTGCCGCAGGGTCGTTGAAATATCCCTTGAAGAACGTATTGGGAATGTCGCTCCTGAGCAGGAGATGCCCAGTTGTCTTGGCTGGCAACGATTCGTCCATATCATTTGCTATGCGGAGCTGGTATCCAGAACGTATCGTCCCACATGAGCCACCCACCCTCTCGCCCTGTTGCATGATAGGCAGACTTGGCTCAACACTGCCATACAGGGTGTACAACGGATGACCGAACCTTTGTTCATAATCGCTGCAAAGCTAGGTATTGGAACTCTCCATGCCAACCGGACTTTGTGTTCACGGTCACGATGGGTAGGCGTTTGCTTGTACATCAGGGCTAATGTAGCACCCATAAAATCGTACACAGTAGCATTGGTCTGTCTGATCTCATCCCAAAACTTGCTGACACTGAAACGCCTCGAAATGGCAGCAACAGCGCCCAAAAGAATGGCCGGGACAGTGGTCAATGCAGTCGCGTCCGCGTGAAATAGAGGAAATGGGCAGTAAAGAACATCTCCACCGTGCAGTCCGAACGTCTCCACCAATGCACTCGCCTGAAGAATGAAATATTGATGATACAAGATGCAAGGTTTCGACTTGCCCGTGGTCCCACTCGTGCATAAGAATGCTGCCGTGGTGGAAGGCAGAACTGCCATAGATGTTGTAACGGGAGTACGCAAGCGATACAACGCAGAAAGCCCTCCTGAGCCCCCATCGTTTGTGACGAAGACATGCTGTATTCGATCAGCCTGCGCTCTCCCAAACTTGCTTGTAAACTCGAGATCCACGATGGCAACTCGTGCATCTGCAGCTCTAACGACATGTTCCAAGGTAAGAGATTTTAGTTCGATATTGATCAGAACCCAGACTGCACCCAACCTATTTGTTGCGAGCCAGATGTTCACCATATCCACACTGTTGCGCATCATCACCAGGACCCTTTCACCATGTATCACACCGAGCGTTTCGTAGCCCTCCTGCTAACAAACTAACAGAAGCATTTATCTTTTGAAAGGATAAATCCTCACCCGCAACCCTGAGAAATGTACGAGGACTGTGTTCCTTCACAGCATGATCGAACGCAGAGTTAATGTCTTTGATAGTTCTCAAGAATTTCACCATCTTGGCACCTGCGGGAGTGGGGCCTGAGAAAGGGCTCGAAGGGCTCATCGGTGAAGGCTCATTCATTTTATCATTTTTGTTCGAGACTGCACTAGCAGTGATGTGCTTTCGATGGCTCCTCGCAGCGAAGTTCTCGAAAGCTTGGGCAGCGTCAATTTGAGCAAAGCAATAGCTTGCGACGTTGACCTCGTCAGCAAGAGCAGCCTCCATGTTAGGAAAAACCAATCTTTCAAGGCTCGTTTTCGTGTTTGTCGCTGAAATGGCTGGTAACGTCTCTAGTTCATGAGCTAGCTCCATAGCCCTTGACTTCGCATCATCTACCGATTCACTCAATAGTCCCATTCCGAGCGCCTCTTTAGCCTGGACAAACTGTCCGCGGAGTAAAAGCTCTTTCGCTTTGAGTAGGCCAACCATGTGAGTCAAGCGCAGTGTAATTCCTCCAGTGGCTGCATGCCCTATTGGGACTTCAGGAAACCTGAATTTCACCTCTGGACCGCCAATCACAAGATCTGCGGCCAAAGATATTTCGGCTCCGCCCCCAATAGCATATCCATGGACAGAAGCAATAACGAGAGCTTCTGAAGATGATGTCAACCGTGTCATGTCTTGAAGTTTGGCAAAGGCGACTCTCAATTCCTCAGCAGATCCAATCTTTGGAGCCCAAGACTCTTTCCTACTTCATGAGCAGCTCGTAGAGCCTCAACAAGCTGCTTCAGAAGATCTATGTTAAGTGCATTCAAGCGCTTTGGTCGGTTCAAGGTGATTCTTGCAATTGACTGAGAGTGATGAGACACCAGCACGCTTGGCTCGGGCATCGAGGAATTCATCACAAATAATGGAGTCAAACAGCCTATATTATCAATGGAAGTAAAGGTAGATGCTTAGCCTTTGGGCGGATGAATAAAATCTTGATCTCTGGTCGGCTACCCTCTGATTTATATGGACAGCGGACCCAGTGCCATGGGGACTTCATTCTTTGCCCATTGCCAGTCGCTAGGGCATTCCGGGATCAATTTCTGAGGGAAGCAATTGATAGCGATAGCGACTTTACATATCAAAGCTGGCCTTTCGTCCTAGTAGACATTGACCCGGATAGGCGAATGATCTAAATGAGTGTTGCCGAACGTCGAGAATCGCATATCAGACTAACGGCATTGGGACATTTGGAAGTTGAAGGCGACTGGGACTGGACAGAGTCTGGGAATGATCGCCTATTGGCTCGCTGTGTCCGACGAAATCGGATATACGTATGCCATGGTCGGCAACTTTCCCGTCCAAAAATGTTGAGTGATCAATGGGATCGACATCGTCCAAATTGTGCTTCGTGTGCAATCTATCCCGATGGTGAGCAACCGTAAGTAACCGTGAGTCTGGACTCGGTGCCTTGAGAGTCGGCTTTTGACCTTTAAATACTTGGTGTCATCACTGGTCATCATAGATTCGCATGTCCAAGCGCTAGCACTTCCTTTGCAAAAGTCGTCGAGACCTGAGTGCTTCCAAATTTTGGTCAAGTACCAGGTGTGGACAATCGATACAGTCCAGCCAGGAAACTATCAAAGAGAATACGATGCTATCGCAAAGTCTTCAACGCGAGTCTTCAGCAAGAACAGAACAAAACGAAAGAGCGTCATCAGCTCGTGATGAACAGACCAGCATAGGGGTGACCGGTGTCGACATCGAAAAACAACTTGAGCAGGCGTTTTTGGGCTCTACTGCCAGGAAAGAATTTGTGAATGAGCATCCGGGAGCCGTGAAAACTCGAACACTTCTTAAAGTGTCCCCACAAGCCCTCCCAAACCATTTGACAGCTCATACTCTAGCCGGACCCAGCAGGATCTCAGTATCCCCCTGCGTCATGACGGATAATGAGCTTGGATGTCTGCTGGCGTACTACCATCTCGGAGCCGACTTGTCTGGTCACTGAGGATTGGTTCATGGAGGGTTCTCGGCCGAACTGCTGGATGAATGCATGGGACTGGCGTGTTCCCCTCTTCTACCAGAGAAGGTCGCCGTGACGGCACATATTGAGCTGGACTACAGGAATCCAATCAAAGCCAACAGTGTCATTCTCGTCCGCGCAGAGACAGAGCGTATTGAGGGACGAAAGGCGTGGGTCAAAGGGTCTGTCGAAGCGGTGGGTGAGAACAATGGACAAGTCCTGGTTGAATCGAGAGCCCTTTTTGTACAGCCCAGATGGGTTGCTGGGATGGAATTGCTGATCTGATGTTCGCCGACTCGTGCGAGTCAACCCCTTTGCTCGGTTGCGGAATACGTCTTGTGGAATTGGATTTGTTGAGGATTCGAATTCAGACTCCATCACGATTCGTAACCTAGACCAAAAGAACGTCCACCTCCAGATCGTGCATTACCTCTCTCCAGTCCACGTTCACACAACTCTGGTCTGTTTCCCATTCCTCGGCGGCGAGTTTTCTCCTCCTCCAAACCTCCTCGATGACCTTCTTGATCGATAATCGATTGCCCAGGCCAAAAGAGATTGTGTCATTCAACCAGTCTTTGGCAAGATCCATATTTTTTACGGTGCTCGCTTCAGCAGCTGCAATGAAGGCTGGCCATAAAGACAAGTTGCCGCCGTTTCCCTTTGAGAAGGCGGAGATGTGCTCAAAAGTTTCGCTGACATGTCAGGTCAAGTTGTGCGGCTGGAGGTCAAATATCATCCGGTAAAGGTAGATGTAGGTCGCTAGGACAAACGCTCTTAGTTGGTGAAATGCCACATCAGTTCCAGCACGGAGGCTTTTAAAGTTCTCTGAGTCAAGTCGCCCTTCTTTGAAATCCAACATTTCTTCGGCCTCTTTCAAACACGATACAATATCGGCTAGTTCTAAATCGTTCGAAGATGATGGTCCGCCATCCTTGAGGCAGTAAGCCAACCTCGTGATCCTGGAAATACACTGTAAGATTGTCTTGGACCCACCGATAGTGAACCCAAAATCGGCTGTCGAAACAACAGATGCCTTGAGAAAATCACTGTAGTCAGAGGAGGATGGTTCACCTGGCAGAGGGGCGGATTGTCTTGACCCCAGTTGGCCTAGTGGAGCAGTGGTGTCACTAATGATAGTGATAATGTAGAGGCTCTGAGTCGAGACGCAAGCAAAATCAGGCTCCAATCAGGGCTCCGACTGGTGGTCCTGACATAGCAGCGCCCATGCACCTTTGAGGTGTTGTCTCCATGTTTGTGAATGTCCGCTGTAGATCTGCAGTGAGGCAGTTAGATAGTTGTTCATCAACGTACGAGGGCTGGGTCAGACAAACTTCAGCCATCATCAGCGTCATTATGACAGCCACCGTGTATGAATATTGTCCCTTGCCACACTCCATGCCTGCCCTCAGTTGCTGAATGGCAAGGAGGTAATATTTGGTCGCGAGCGACTGTATTTGATTCTTCTCTACATCCAACTGAGCCAAGTTGAAGGCAGAATGTGCAAGTAGAGCACTGTAGAGTGCATTAGGATTGGTTGCAGCATCGCACAGTGCCGCTGCAGGATAGGATGATTTCCATGGATTACGCATATGCTCAAATGGCATCATAATAAATGCAACATGGTTGACATAGTGGTTGAAAAGTAGTTTTTCATAGATGTTACTTCCAACGCAGTCTATCGAACCGGGGGACGGCAAGCTGCGAGGTATTGCGGTTTCGATGGCTGACTCAAAGAAAAAAGATCTAAAATGAATATGAGTCGGTTCGATCGATATGATCTGCGCAAAATTTGAATGACCGATACCGTCATGGTTCTCGCGATCACACTTCGGGATCAGACAGTCAACCACTTCTGATTGCAGCTCTGGGAGGCTTTCCCAGACCGATTCGCACTTGATATACCTTCGACCGCTTGAACTGTATGGCTGATTCTCGTCTTCGACCCAAACTAACTTGGGCTCGTAGCCAGCGCATGCCAGGCCCATTCGCAAGCAGGCAAGGCAAATGGGTTTCTTCTCATCACATTTCACTTTACGGGATCGACATTTCCAGCATCCAGTGAAGGTTCGGTGACGAGAGCGTTCTTTCTTCGCTGCTCGTTCGGTCATGACTGTGTGACGCAAACATGAAACAAGGACTCGTCCAGAAAACTACTCACTGCACCTCGATGTAACGCAAGCAGCTGAATTGCACTACAAACCTAGACAAACTCTGGGGGACCATTTTTCGCTTGTTCGCGGACGGACGCGGACCCAAATAATTTAGGTATCCAGTGCACCAGCAAAGTGTTTGTATATCCTACACGTTCTCAATTAAAGGTTCGTTGTTGAATTCCCTCAACGAGTTTCACCTGGGTCATAGAAGTGGTCCGGGATTGTGCCTCGTAATAATATCTCGGCACTCCACCCTTGGATACGGGTCGCTGTAGACTGCCCTCATATGCATAACAGGCTTAGACATCGATAAGGTAGCCTCCAACTCCCCGCCAGTAGCCACAAAAAACACATTGGCCTCGTCTTAGTCCACAGGATAGTTGATTCAAACAGCAAATTTAACGCTACAATCTTCTTCCGTAAGTGCCGTAGATAAAGGGGTCACGCCTGGTTGCGTCTCAGTTGATCCGATCTTAGAAGCTACAGAATCGTGATCAATCACCTAGACTATCCAGCAAGCTAGCCGACGGCACAAAAAAGGTAGTTCCCGTGAGAGGAGTCGAGTAGTCCAATATACGATCGTGCATCCCGGGTGGGTCACCGATAAACATTCTCTCCAGCATTTTCTCAATGACCCACAGCTTTCTAGAATACCCGATGAAATAGGTTCCGTACTCCCCAGAGCCTGGTGATCCAAATGGCATGTTATCACGCAAGATGTCGTGTTCATTGCCATTCTCGTCTTCTATAGTTGCAAGCTGTTTGTGCGACTTTTGCTTGTCGTCATCTGCATCATCCAGCTCGACGTTATCGAACTTCGTGCGGCCTATGACGGCTTCCTGCTGCTCGGTTTTGAGGTCTTTCCAGCCGGTCAGGTTGTGCACGTATTTCTGAATCACAACATAGCTACCGCCGGTGCCAGATGGGTCTTCCTCGGCAATAAGAACGGCATCGTCCACTGCATTTCCAACCGGATTCGCCGTGCCATCCACAAAGCCGAGCAGATCCCGTACGTCGAAATAACGGAAGCCTACCGTCTCATCAACCACTTTGACCGCGTCGCCGAGAAGCTCCATGAGTTGCCTCTCGAACTCGAAACATAAATCTCGGCGGTTTGCTCGGATATGAAAGAGTAGGTCCCCTGGAGTGGCGACAGCCGTGTGTTTGGCCCCTATGATCTCACGAAAAGGATGCAGCTCCCCTGGTCTGGGCAGGCTAATGAGGCGGTCCCATACACCACTTCCAATTCCTACAGTCGCTGCGAATTGAGCATTGAGGTCGCGGATAGCAACATTCTTCGTCAAGTCGGCAACACTTGCCAGCGCCGAGCGGACCTTTGGAACTGCATCCCGGGCGTCGGTAACGGAGAGCACCAGGAAGGTGGCAGATGATGTGAGTGGTGCATCGACGCTCTGAGCTTCGATCGGAACTCGTCGACTCATTGCTCTAATTGAAGCCCTGACAGTAGCGGTCCTCTGGTAAACCGGTTTCCACTCTGTAGCCTGCCGGATCTGACTATTTCGCCACCCGGAGGAGTGCCTGCGTTGATCGCTGAGCAATCTGATCGGAAGAGATCGATACCCACGACTCTCGACTGGCACAGATGTCTGGAAGTATCTACTTCGAATCCTGCCACTTAAGGAACAAGATAGCCTGGTCGTATTCATGGGTCGGTTGGTATGTTCAATTTCTCACTTTGTTTCCAGATTTATGCGTTTTGGATCGAGGTTTGTCACGGCCCTATCATCGCCGCTTATTTGTTGCACCACTTCGTAAGCAGGTTATCGATTTCGGTGATTGGTCGCTAATAAAAAGTTGGCCAGTAATGTTGATAGTATCAGGAGACCGGTGGCGAGACCGTGTAGATACGATAGCCGTTTGCACAGACAGGATCAAATCTACATTACCGCTCACACCTTGGATGAAATTATTGACGTTGCAGGTAGAGAGTTGGAATTGTCTTCATGATCAACACGGCACTAAGCCCCTCGACAGGCTGATCTTAACCAATATTCTCCCAGGTACGAGGCAGGCTGGCGATGTACGATTGCAGAGTACGATGTCCAGAGCCAGAGTCGTACCGCATAAATCGTAACCAGAGCCACGTGATGTGGCCATTGATGGCACCCCTTGGCGCAACGTCGGTTCCTGACTCTCAGCAGTTCAACCCTAACTGTTGGGCCTCCATGGTTGCCTGATCCCTTCAGGCACGAACTTAAGCTTTTGCATAATCAATCTTACTGTGACGACAGGGAGACATTTACAAATGATTGTGCATTGTGAAAGAGACCAGAATAGGCCAGAATAGGCCCTGTTGAGAAGCCTGCGTTCGAAATACAATCTGTCCTCCGTTATTATATAGCCCAAACTCCCGCTTGTCATAATTCTCACCAGACATCAAGCAATTCAGGTTCTAGGGGATGACTACATTGCCGCGGGAGAGCTGGCGCTCTTCGTCATGGAAGGTCTCTGATGCATGACATCGAGGAATGCATTCGTGGAGCCCTGCACCGCGAGCGCAGGATCTGGCACTGGGACCTTTATGTTCTTCGCCAGCTCCGCCTTCAGGTCTTTCCAGTCGGCCTTGGCTACATTCCTGAGACTGATGTTGGCGAAGTGTGTCATGGCCAGGAGATGTTTGGGGCTGGGCGTCTTCCTTCCGATGAAGATGAGATACAGGCCCGCACACTGTTCTTCATCGGGCTTCCACCGCGCGTTGAAAGTCTCCTTGCCACCGACAGGTAATCGGCCGAAGATGTGGCGGTATATACGTCGAGTTGCACTGACCACCAGTGAGGGCATGTTGTACAGGACGTCCGGCTCGGCAACTGGTTCGTGCCCGATACCTAGGTAAGGAACTCCGATAGTATGAAGGTAAGCGAGCGAGGCGAAAATAAGGAGGTCGGAAGTGCCGCGTGGTGCGTCGACCGCTTGGATGAAAGGGTCGATATGGTAGCTGTTGTTGGCCATCATGCGCAACGCAGCGAAGCCATTGATCTGCCCATCGGCTGCGCGGGTGTAAATAAAAGTCATCAGGTTCGCCAACGCGAACATATCGAAGACAGTGATGAACGCCTGGCAGTCACGGTGGGTGTTCCGGTCGCCCCGCCAGTCGTCGTAGATCTTGGTAAGTAGAGCCTCGAGGACAGGATCTCGGCCCTTTGCCGGCACATAGATGTGCAGCGAGAGGCCTCCCTTCGCAGAGTCGAGCAATTGGCGACACTGTACGACTGTGCGTTTTCCGCTCTTGCCCAGCAGCACCTCATTCGTCATGGGATTGAGCACCATCTCGGTGCCAAACCTCATGACGGGCCATTTCTTGAGCTTGGCAATCTCCATGAGGTCAGAACTAGCGCCGATGACGGACGTCTTCCAGCCCGCTTTTCGACAGTATCTCTCGAACTCTTCCAGCGTCGACGGCATGGCTGATAGCGCGCACAGGGGATCTCCAGCTAGGACAGCAACTTTGTTCAGCAGCTTAAAGTGTACCGCAGCTGTGCAGCTCTTGTTGAGCCAAAATGAGTAGCTGGGATCTCGGACACTCATGTGAGAAACTGAGCCGTACCGGCCGATGAGACTGTTGATGGCCTCGAGGCGCTTGAAGTCGTCTAGCGTGTACAAGCTGTCTTTCAGGTTTGTATTGACCTTTGGATCTTTAACTTCCATATCTGAGAGGGACCCGGTGCTGATGCTGTCCTCGCTATCTGGGTCCCGGACGCGGCTCGTTGATCTTGATCTCGAGTTTGGTCGGTGGTGCGAGGACGTCGTTTGAGGGGATAGGAGTTCGGCGGATTTCGCCTTCTGCTTGTCGGCTGATGATCGATGAGAGATGAGACTGGGCCTCGGTGGAAGCAGCACTGTCTCCGCTTGGCTTTCCTGCAAGAGTGTCTCGCCCAGTCGCTGGTAGAAAGGTACCTCAGAGGCCTTGGGTATAGGTAAAGCCTTTTGCTTGTTCTGCTTATTCTTCTGTTTCTTTTCGCTGGTCCCCGATCCAGCAGCATTCTTAATGGTCGTCACTGTGCTCTCTTCGACCACCTGAATGGCCGGTTCGGAGGGCCCCTGGACGGTGATTGTGGTGGTAGATGATTTCTCAATGATCTCGAGCACTTGCGGCTCTGGCGCCGTAGGCACAGTCTCGACGGCAGCATCCATTATTTCTTTATCTTCGAAGAACAGGATACAAGGAATAGTGAAGAACCAGAATACAGTCTTGGCACAGCAGTCTATCGAATTGTCGGAGGGAGGGGCGACCTCTTAAGAATACTTCTGAAGGTATGTATGTATTATGTACTTTCGGTCACCCTCCCCCTCCCCCTCCCATGCACGCAGGAATCACTCCTTCTTAGGACGAAGGACCCTTCTTTTGGCTCGTGACTAGACTAAGTAAAGGGATCCGAAACCCGTCAGTTAACGAATGCGAAATCCTTCTATTCCATGTTCTTCTTACGCCTCATGATAGTCGATTTGAATGCAAAGTTAACTTTCAGTAAAGGGTCCCACCAATAAACGTGGGAGCACCAAGCCCTCAGCTGAGCCGTGAGGCCCCCCCATAGGGAACCCAGAGCGTACGAGACCATGGGTTCCGCCATCGATATTGAGAGTCTCTCGGGTATGCACCCAATCGAAGGCCGGGGGGCTAGTGGCTGAAAGAGCACAGACACAGCCCTCATGGCGCGACTAGCCACCCATCCTCAAAGTTCCAGGCATCATTGTAGGCTATTTATGGGCGCCAGAAAGCAAAATTATTGCTCCCCTCTAGGACCACTCATAATCCCCCTTATACGACCAAAGCCGAGCCAGCCTCCCAAGTCCGAGCAGCTCTGTCGTAAAGTCTAACTTTATTGAATGTCACGGTTGCTCTCCTCGCGGCTAGGACTCGTGAGGTTGTAACCAGTTTGGGCAATGAAAGGGCGGTCCCGTTGTTTCCTCAGGCATTTTTATTCACGCACACCAAGATGCTACGAGCTCTGCCCGTGTCAAGCCGCATGGGCATTGCGTGGCTTTTCGTGGCGGGAAGGCAGTCAGAAGCCGTGGTGAGAGTGACTGGGGCCAAAATTAAGAGTAGGAGAGTACCTGCTAACAGGCATCATTCCACGATATAAGCGGTCAGAGAGATGGGGAGGGGGGAGCGAGTAAGGTGTAAGAGAGTCCGAGGAACAAAGCACAGGTCTCTCCAACCCCATGCCTGGCTCCATCAAAACCTTCCACCTGAGGGGCCATTCAGTGCTGTGACACGTAGGCCGACTCCTCTTCGGTTAATCAGATGTCAAGTAACACACTGTGAATGGTCATGAATGATTATGGATCAAACACTAGTCAAGATGATCGAATACAGTATACTCCTC